>NC_053027.1:484894266-485194266 GCF_003073215.2 Triticum urartu
CTTAATTCCTGCTCGTCCTTGAGTAGGTAAATGATAAAAAAGATAATTTTTGATGTGGAATGCTACCTAGCATAATCTTGATCACATATCTAATCATGGCATGAATATTAAGGTACGAGTGATTCAAAGCAATAGTCTATCATTTGACATAAAAACAATAATACTTCAAGCCTACTAATAAAGCAATCATTTCTTTTCAAAATAACATGGCCAAAGAAAGTTATCCCTACAAAATCATATAGTCTGGCTATGCTCCATCTTCACCACACAAAATATTCACATCATGCACAACCCCGATGACAAGCCAAGCAATTGTTTCATACTTTTGATGTTCTCAAACCTTTTCAACTTTCACGCAATACATGAGCGTGAGTCATGGACATAGCACTATAGGTGGAATAGAATGGTGGTTGTGGAGAAGACAAAAAGGAGAAGATAGTCTCACATCAACTAGGTGTATCAACGGGCTATGGAGATGCCCATCAATAGATATCAATGTGAGTGAGTAGGGATTGCCATGCAACGGATGCACTAGAGCTATAAGTGTATGAAAGCTCAAACTGAAACTAAGTGGGTGTGCATCCAACTTTCTTGCTCATGAAGACCTCGGGCGTCTGAGGAAGCCCATCATCGGAATATACAAGCCAAGTTCTATAATGAAAATTCCCAATAGTATATGAAAGTGATAACTCAAGAGACCCTCTATATGAAGAACATAATGCTACTTTGAAGCACAAGTGTGGTAAAAGGATACTAACATTGCCCCTTTTCTCTTTTTCTCTCATTTTTTTTATTTTTTTGGCCTTTCTCTCTCTTTTTTTTCCGTCCGGAGTCCCATCCCGACTTGTGGGGGAATCATAGTCTCCATCATCCTTTCCTCACTGGGGCAATGCTCTAATAATGATGATCATCACACTTTTATTTACTTACTACTCGATATTACAACTTGATACTAGAACAAAAGATATGACTCTATATGAATGCCTCCGGTTGATGGATTGACTACTTCTTCGACATGTATGAACACTCGATACAGGTACATCCCTAACGTGGTCCGCGGCGGCCTTGGTAGCAATGAATAGTACAACCCCGGTTCCTGCACGGTATCTCAACACCTATCACCTTCGGTATGGTGGACGGTTTCTTCATCCATGCCATAACCGTTAGAGCCTAGCTGTCTGGAGGAACAAACATACTTACGAGCTCACCTTCAAGGTCGTTGATAAGCTCAGTCATGGATTCGTTGTTCCAAGCACGTCGAGGCATGCCGTGGAAGGTAAGCTTTGTTAAAAACTCAAGCTCAGAGGGCACCGAGCCCCATCCTGGGTGCCATCGATCAAAGCTCACCAGCGCGCCATCGTAGGAAAAACGCCGGGAAGATTCAAACACACGACTGCAGTCAAAAGTTGTCCGGAACCTGACGAAGAAATCAGCCGGTGGCAGACAGACTTCGACGAGCAAGTCACTTATTTGGATGCCGCGCGCAATGCCAAGAGTTTTGACAAGGTCCTCCGGCGAGACGGGAGGCCAATCACCATTGATGGTTACCATCAGCACTTTGCCGGCAAACTGGTCGTCAAGCGCCGCCTTGCCACTATTGAGCGACATCACGCAGCGCCCGAAGGTAGGACGGACCTGAGGATCTTCGGCTTAGAGATCCGTGTTGACCGGCGACATGATAGTGCGCTTGAGTACAAGGAGTATAGGAGGGGGATTTGGGGGAATTGGAGTAGGAATCGAGATTCCAGAGGTGTGTGTGTGTGTGTGGGGGGGATTGGGGATGAAAAGGTAGGACGAATTTCGAACACACGCAAATATGCTCTCGGCGCGCAAGCGCACGAGAACACCGACGGCGCCCACATGTCGGCCTAAGAGTCCCTATTCTTTCTTTTTTTGAGAGCCCAACCTTTTTTTGAGAATCTTTTGAGAGCCCGGCCTGAGAGTCATAATTGACCTATTTGGCATTGCGTTACTACTCGGCCCATATTCAACGACACCTCACTAGCCCAAACAAGTGTATATCATCGAAAAGACAATGAGCTCAAATCTTCTATTATATAATTAAAACAAGAGTCAAATAAGCCATCACGTTCGTCCACATATGCTAATATTTTTTACACCATTTGATTAGAATATTAACGGATGAGATTTAAAGGTTTTTATGTAACATCGTAAAATATATGTGGCAATATTTTTTTGAGCATCAGTACAGACACAAGCGCTCATATACACGCGCATACACTCACCCCTATGAACGCACACACGCACACCCTACCCCTATGAGCACCTCCGAGAGACTGAGCCGGCATATCATCTTGAGATTTACGAAGTCACCGTACACGCCTCATTGTCGACGGGAACGTCTCCTCCCCACTGGAAGCGCATCACCGGAAATCCTGAAATAAATCCAGGAATAATGCGAGCATCAGGATTTGAACCCTGGTGGATTGGGGATACCACTGTCCACCTAACCAACTCAACCATATTAGACTTCCAAGTTGTCACGGTATATGCATATAAGGAAAAGCTACGTGTACAGAAACATGTATTAGTTCATATTGAGACAGAAAAGAAAAAAGAAAGCAACAGAAAAGTTACGCTAATCCGAATGTAATGGCCTAGGAGACCAAGTCATGCATGCACGTACACATGCATTGTATAGAACTAAAAGAAATCCTACGAAAAACACCAACGCTGTAGAAAATAAAAAATAAAAAAAGAGAACCGATCTAAATACAATTAGAATCCTTGCAAAAGGAAAGAAATGATTGGATGATCAATTCCTAAGCAATACGAACAATCAGAATCCTTGCAAAAGGAAAAAATGATGGGAAGATCGATTCTTATGCAGTACGGCCTAGAGCAGCACATGGACTTGGAAACTATTCAATATTTTCTTAGGAAAGATTACTATACAATTGATTGCTTTCTGGTAACTACACGTACATGTAAGTTGAGAAGGATGCGGATTCCGAACAATGCATATCTTGAGGCCAAGCGTACAAAAGAATACGTGTCGAGAGGTTCATTGAATCGAAATCATACGACGCCCAGCGAATCAAAATCGTACGATATCCATGGATCCATGAATCAAAATAAAAAATATCTGTCCCAGACTCCCAGAAAAGCCGTCTTGCTGCTTCGCTCAGATGATAACAATGGTGGCTTCCAAACAACTGCAGAAGCACGCGTGCACCAGCAACAGCCATGAAAAATGCCCGTTGAGGGGATCTTGGCATGGCGGCAACCCTTGGGACGCCAGCATAGATACTTCAAAACAATAGTCTCAGATGAGTTTGAGTGACCACTGCGATCGATCTCGCATGTGCAAGAAGTTTATGAACACACAAAGTCGCCTTGAGTCCGCGGCAAGGTTTCCAACAAGTCCACCCGGCAGAATACGAGCGAGTCAGTGGCAGGGTCTAAAACAATTCCTTATTGCGATTTCAAACCAGGTTGTCCGCTTGCCATTGACACATAATTAACATGCCCTGACAAGACGGGCCTGGCTTGGCGATATCGATGAGTCCAATACAGCAAGATCAGTCTGAGACGTGATGATGTCGGAAGGCCATTAAGTTGTTCGGATAGATGACGACCAAAGTCAGGAAACACAAGCATGAGAATGACACTCATCCTCCACCCGAACCGCCATAGCAGATTGCATCAGTTATTTTCTAATCAAACGAATCGACTCTAGACTTGAGTTTAGTTCCATAAAATATTTGGTTTCATGGCGCCTAGCTAGGTTCTTTTGTAGAGGACTTATGGATGTATGACAAGGTCAAAGACTAGAGGTCATTGCATGGCACTGGAGCATCTTTGTTGAATCCTTGGGCTTTGGAAGACTATGCCCTTGAGAAACAAATATGATGATTTGGTTCATACGGGTGGTAATCAAAGAAACCTCATGTCCCACATATTGTAAAACCCAATTCTTATCCATTTGACCCACAACCAATTCTAAAAGATCAAGGTTTTCCTTACGTCTAGAAAGAAACCTATAAGAAAAAGAAGCGGGTTAAAAAATAGATAAGTCTAATGATTTAGCCAAAGTATACACAGAACGGAAATATTCCGTTATCGAATATGGATTGCATGTATTTCAAGGAAGGAGGTTATTTTTGGAGAAAAAGAATCTACTTCAATGATATATGCCATTGGCTGTGTGCATCATCCAAAGCAGTGGGAATGTATTATCCCCCCTTTTTCAAGAAAAAAACTTAGCAAGAGAGCGGTTAAAATTCCATTTTGGAAGAATAAACTGTCAGCATCACGACAATATAGAGATCACACTAACTGACCACGGTATGCATCAATTCTTCAAATAGATTATTTTGTCGCCAAATGTTATAGGACGTGGATGGATCGTAGGAAGTTAAGAATAATTAGTCTATGACTCCATGGTAAGAAGTCAGCCCATAGAATGATTAAGATGACATATAACCACCGCACTAGAATGAGTGAATTATATGCATTAGTAACAAGAGTAAAAATTAACCCCATAAAAGATTATTAAAATGGATCAAATCGAAATAAAGTATAGTCCATTTGGAGGTTAAGACAACAAGAAAAAATATGTTCTCAAGGACCCATCACACACGCCAAAGGCATAATAAAATACATGCATCTAATCACCAATTTATTTTTGTTGTGACTACTCAATTATAATATAGTATAAAGCAATCAGTAGGAAAAAGAATGCACAACATTAGGTTGAAATATATATATCTGCATTTCATGGTGGCTCTCAATTCAAATTTTTACAGTGCAGCCGACTCTGATTATTTAGAGTTTATCATAACACAATTCGAGACGAAATCACCATGTTCGATGACATAGGATGAAGTATATTTTGCACAGATGTGGTGATTACAGTGTTGTAGAACTGTAGTTGAACAAATATATTTATGAAAATCCATAGTAGATACAACTCCGGGTTGATATGATAAAGAGTACAAGTATAGTTAGTGACCCATAGTACATAAAATTCTTACTAGGTGTAGAATATACGCATACTTTAGGTATGAAATTGTGGTTCTCAATAAGAAATAAACTACAATTGACTGATACTATTTGCACTCCATATGAAATTCATGAGAAGATAAACGTTAAAATAAATTATATATACAATAAATAGTTGATGATTCGTATAATTGATGAAAACATATGAAATTCAAGATGATATAAAGCATCACAGGCATGATTAGCATGAATAAGATTTGAAGAGAGTCATTCAGAGAAAATATTTACTGTAGAAGTTATCAAGATACACCCATATGGGTGATAGTAAGGTAAGCATCTATGGGCGCCTATGTATGTAGACATGATATTTCATTAACAGAGAAAGGCATCTAAGAGTGCTGCAATCATCGACTTGAGTGGGAGAACATAATTTTAGATATGCGATGTTCACGTTTAGATTAATTCTTGGTCAGGGATCGCTCAAAAACATATTACTGAGGAGAGATGGGTCAATGAGGGGGAAAATGAAGATCTGTATGAAAGCCCATATATGGTATTGCATCTGTCTTCCCACCTCACGCATAAGGAATTTATTCATGAATATAATGCACTAGATGTTTCATTGTGGCTTTAGTTTTGTCGATACTGTTTTTATATAAAATATATTTTTTGGCCAGTTAAATCAAACAATAGTTTATTGGGAGGCCGTATAGTGGTAAGAGGAAACAATCAGGAAAGGTTCATTCTAGCCGCGCAAATGCGCGGGTGGCCCTGCTAGTTATAACTTGAAAAAAGGAGATATACTCTGAACACTGGAGAATGGTGATGCCCTCATTTAGCCCACCAATAGTTCGAGACAATAAACAGTTCGAAACAACGATATATACAACATTCAAACACTGACTAGTGACTACTACTGACATAAATAGCAAGACATGATAGTTCATAAGAAGTCTTGCTACACCACCAAAACGCACCCATCTGTAGCGCTCAGACTCTCTTGATCCAGACGAGAATGACATTCTAAATAGAGGAAACTATTACATAGTAAGAGTGACATAGACGAGGATGACCAAGTGACAAGGAATATGCATAACAAAAGAGAGAACTACCCATCCAGAACAAGCAACAAAGACAACAAGTCATTCAAAGAGGGATGATCCAACACCATCATAATTTGCAGCCCCGGTTCATCCACAAGTGATCCGGAGACACGGGTACTCCACCCTTTCGACGCAACAACCCAATTACCTATCAACCTGAAGGCTTGAACCACATCACTGCCTGTCGGACTCGACACATCCAAGGATCAAAGTTAATGCATATGCCTTTGTCATTCTCACCTTCTTTTGGCTGCAGGCTGTATCATTGACAATCAGGGGAGTTTGCTCCCGAACTCCTAGGGCTCGCTGTGTAGACATAGTTTTCCATAGCAAACAGAGTCTCTCTGCCATCAAGGTCCTTGCCAACGGTGATCTTCTAGTTAATCTGATAATTGAGTCCGAGAAACAGAGAGTGTGAACCAAGGCTATTTACACGCCTCCAACCCAAAAATCCGGAAGGCCCCAACAAGCTGGTATCTTACTCATAGACATAACAACCACTGTCCGGATACTCACGTATTTCACGGTGCTTGCATACAATGGGTTTTTTGCAATATAAATTTTCTAGATCATGTGTCCGAATGATGATCAGTCTTTTGCCATCGTCTGATTGAGTGAGGAACTAGTTGTGCTTCCCTGTTTTTGGCAAAGGTGGTGTGATTACAAAGGACAGTAACTATAGGGACACTGCATCATATCAAAAAGGACATGCATTGTTAATGTAAGATCAGCATTGTTCAGAGTATGAGTAGGATAATGCAAGGAACAGCATTGATATGTCCCTGTTGGAACTGGGAGGAAAATACAAGGAAATGTATACTGGGTTCAAAAATATAGAAGTGCCATGCATGGTTATACTCATGTTATCTCACAATCGATTCTTCACAGGAAACTACCATGTCATGCATGTTATGTAATCATGTTTTGTCCTCACAAACAAATTCTTCAAGGAAACTTGCAGACCATGCATTGTTATATACTCATGTTCTGTGGGCAAAATTTTTGTGAGCATATTATTCTAGCCATTGATTGCTGAAGGGCGAACATAGGTATGTACACATGGTAAGCATTACATGATTTCACTACTTCCAAATATAGAGTTCTCCATATGCACATTTACTTCCCTAATGTATGGTTAGATGAAACCAACAGTGTGATGCATGTTTGTACATCATGAAAATGAGGAAACTAACATGGCCATTGATACACACTCATATTTAGTAGTATATAGATTACTATAAAATAAGGAGAATATCAATATCTTCCTAACTGTTTGATTATTCAGGGGTACAAATTGGCTGTAATGACATGGTCACAATCGCATGAATTAACTCATTCCAAATATAGCTAATTTACGGCGTCTCTAATACATTGCCATAGTTCTACTCAAATTCTGCTCCAACAGGGATATGTCAATCATCACAAAAAGCTCAAACAGTGTCATGGCGTCATCATTAACATCAGACGGAAACAACTTACACGCGCCGTCCCAGCAATACGTGGTGCCATCTGCTTTGTCGATCGCGTATATGATGCCATTGTGTTCAATAGCATCACAGAAGTGCGTATCAGCTTTGATGACGATCCACTACGAGCTGAGCTGTCTCCAGCTAAAGCAGGCACCGGCGGAAAGATAGGCGAGTCCCTTGTCGAACAAGGCAATTAGCTTGAAGTCTGCGTAATCCATGTGTCATGTGGGCACTTGGCAGATTACAATCTTCTGCAAAACAAGGTGTGTCCAACTGACGCCGTAATCTAGATGACTTGGACCACGTCGGTAAAACTCTATATCATCCAACGGAGGAAGGATAATCCCATGGGAGGTCTGGAAGTTCACGAGCACCAACTTTTTCTCGTCTTCTCTGACGGAAGCCATCCAGTGGGAGTTCATGCCGACCCAGTACATACCCGCAAGAAGTTTCGGGCAATGGTGATCGGATCAAAGTCGAGGGAAATGATGTACGGCGACCCACTACATACCTGCAAAGAAGTTCCGGCTAATGGAGGTCGGAATGAAGTCGAGGGGCATCATGTACGCCTCCGTATCATGGCGAGGAAATCTCGCAAGACCAGATAGCAGCAAGCAGGGTGTCTTGAAAAGCTTAGGCCCCGCTTCGACGATGGCCGTGTGCATGCCCCTCGAGCATGCAGCCAGCCGCAGGGCGCTCAACATATCCATACACGAACAACAGAGGTCGAGGACGTCACTGGGGAGATTGCTCCAATCGCGGCTCATATGGATGCTGCGTGGTTCGTGTTCGGTCATGGTGGAGTTTGGAAGGTGGGGTTTTGGGGGGCTTGATTTACAGGGGAGAAGGCTCTCGGTGCTGGAGCAGCTAGCGAGGGATAGTGGTACTGTGGGAGTCGAGCGAGGCGAGGGTACGCGGGGGCATAGTGAGATGATGAAGAGTGACCTCGGGATCTTCGGCGAGATGGAGATGGAGATGGAGTGGTGCTAGGGGATAGGGAGACGAGGCGAGGCATGCTATACAACGGCGGTGATAGTGAGTGCACAGTGCACACGGTGAGCTTTGGTAACCCGGACACACCGCGTGGACTGGTGTCACCTCGGGCGCAAGGTCTTGTCATTTCACTGTGAGGGCCGGATGAATAATAGTATTTTGACCATCAAGTGTACCACAGTTGTACTACTACTACTAGTAGGAGTAGTAGGAACATGAGTAGTACTCCCGTACAGGGACACATGTAGCGATGTTCAAAAAAGGGACACATGTAGCGCTAGAAGGATGGGCACGTACAGGGACATGCCCCACTCCTCAGTCTACCCGCATAGCCTTTTCGTTTAGCCTACCTAGCCGTCTAATCAACTGCCTGCAGGCCACTTCTCCTATTTACTTCTCCATCGAGAACCGATTTTCCTCGGCTTCTTCACTACTCCTTCATCTTCATTTGCATCCAAACCACACTGCATTCACATTGATTTAACCTCTTCACATCCTCCTGGAGTAATTCTGAAGCCCCTATAAATAATCATCTTCTTTAGTTAGACTAGCCATCTAATCCTAATTCTCCAAACCATAGCCCTCCGGTCCAGCGGTTCCAAATGGCGAAAGAGATCGAGATACAGGTTTTTAGCATCCAACATGTCCTCGTCGAAGGCTCGTTGAGCATAGTTGCCACAGTCACCGACCACCCAAGGGTTGTTCGGAAATGGATCAACAATGTATCCAACTCCCTCCAAAAGGTGGAGATGAAGGTCATCGGTCACGACGCAGAGTACATGGAGCGTGCCACTGGGAAGATCCAACGCGCCACTATCCTTCAGATGTGCCTCAAAGATGATGTTTTGGTGTACCACATCATACACGCGCCCTCCATACCAGGTGAGCTTCACGATTTCTTGTCTCGGGAGGACATATACTTCTGTGGGGCAACCATCATAGGGGACAAACATAAGTTGGAGCCGTACAACCTTGATTTGAAAAGCACCGCCGACGTACAAACCAAAATAAAAATTCCTATAGAATATTGTGATAAACCGACACCATCCCTATTCGACGTAGCAAATTTTGTGCTCGGAACAAATCTTCAGAAGGGTGACGAGACGCTGTCATTAAGGTCGTCTGGATGGGAGAATTATCCCTTGATGTATGAGCGGATAAAATATGCTGCCCTCGATGCCCGTGTGAGTTTCGAGATAGCTGCAAGGTCTAGAGAGCTTGGGGCGAAGCCGTCTCCCACATAAATGAGAACTAGAAGAAGAAGAAGATGCTGCACCAGCAGCAGGGCATTATGGATGGATGAACTGTTTCCTCTGTTGTAAAAAATTATTCCCTCTCTGTGTATATTGATATAGATGGACTATTTTGATGGTGTGCATGTCTTTGGAACAAGTAGTAGCGTGGGTCCGCTTGACTATAAGGAACTGTTTATCTGCCTAGCTTTCTCTACTACTCCTTCCAGTGATCGGTATGCAATGCATGTGTCCGTAGACATGACAGCTTGTCCATGGAAGTTCAACTACGACGACCATCATGTTTCATCCACTGCTACTCGCGATTCCCACGATACCGCTCCAACCCACGGCACCACGTCCCCCGACGTGCGCCTCACCCCTCTCGGCCGCACCGCCCCTCTGCCTTTGTGTGCATGACATGTGGGCCAACTAAAATGCGGCGAGCATCAAGTTTCTACAATAGCCATACTCTCGAAAAAAAGTTTCTACCACAGCCACACGCGATTCCCACAACGCCGCTCGAACCCATGACACCACACATCCCCCGACCTGCGGCTCACCCCTCTCAGCCCCGCTGCCCCTCTGCCTTCGGGAGCATTACATGTGGACCAGCCACCTATCGAGTCCACTTGTTATTGACTCACAGGCAGGTGTCGTAAGGCGCTGAAGCTCACACCCGAGGGCCCCGAGAGGTAAATGTAACTCCCGCGCCAGGCCTTGTGGTGCTACCACTACACGAACTCGTGGCAAACTCGAGATTTGTTTCTTTACTATACATGCACACAACGATTTAATGGACATTGTAATCTCAACATGTGACGGGGAGCTCTAAATTTGATTTGAAACTTATAAAATGAAAAAATTCAAAACAAATAAACTGGGAGAGAAGGAGTATACCGTAGGATGTGTCCCATACGAAACAAGTCCCCTGGTTTGTCACCGCGAAGATACGGTTTGGAAGGAGCACAACGTCTTCGTACTCGTACGGCAAAACATCAACCGCAGACAACATCGTCCACCTTTGACCGCCATGTGCAGGGTTCGTGCTATCTTCTTCAATCTCACTGTGGTTCCATCATACCAATTCAGGCAGTGGCGCATTGCATGGCTGATCCCAATGTTGGACAAAGGTTCTACGGGAATGGTGTCACCGTTGTAAATGTTGTGCAAATTGATGTTGGTACCCTCCCGTACATATGCAAGCCAATCTCCACTTGCACCGAGCCTAACCTGTGAAATAGTGGGCAGGGGGAGAATTAGGAAATGGACATAGAAGTAATCTTTAGAATGCATTTACTATGTGATCAAACTCATCTTACCTGCTCATCGGACAAAATCCGAGTGCCCCTCAACGTCGGCATGTCAAGGGGCGTCAACTTGCAACTATGGCCACGCTGCGCTGGAGAGACCCCCAAGGAAACATCCTCGTGCGTTGCACGGAACATCAAGATGCATTTGTATGAGTATCTTGTGAGAGAAAAGGATGAACGAGGGAAGGCCTTATTTGCAAATATGGAGAGGGGTGTAGGCTTCTTTTTAAAAAATTGCCATAGTTTTCTTCCTATCAATCAGATATAAATCGAACGGCCTATATTGCAGGGTGGCAGGCACACCATCATCACCAACTCTGTTTTTTTATAAGAGTAGAGACTAGCAAGATGCCCGTGCGTTGCACGGAACATCAAGATCTTGTGGGAGAAAAGGATGAACGAGGGAAGGCCTTATCTACAAATGTGGAGAGGAGTGTGGGTAAATTGTCATTGTTTCCTCCCTATCCGTTAGATATAGATCGGATAGGGGTGTGGGTATTTTTTTGCAAAATCGCCATAGTTTCCTTCCTATCCATCAGATATAAATCGGACAACCTATACTGCAGGATGGCAGGCACACCATCATCAACAACTCTATTTTTATAAGAGTAGAGTAGAGATAGAGACTACTACTACCAATGTGCTGGCCCGTGCGTTGCAATGGATCCAAAGTAGTAGAATAATACTTGTTCACGGGCTTGAAATATAAACACTCTAGTTTTAATATACATATATCAGTAAAAGTAAATCATGCTTCACTCAAAATATATTCCTCGGGCTATTTTGATGGTTTGAAGATAACATGTTTAAAAAAAATTGGAGCTGTTTTTTTTACATTTTGTAGCGTGACACGGCATGCGGTGCACCTAAGCGTCTGAAAAAAAAGAGTTTGGGTCAGTGGCACACCCTGCGGCAAGATGCCTATGTGGGCTTCTTTTATAACTAGCAATATGCCCATGCATTGCAGGGAACATCAAGATGCATTTTTTACAAAACACCTAGTGTGATTGACCCTTGCAGGAGTAATCCCATGTGTAAAAACTAATGATATCTCAAGAATTTTATCAGGAAAATGGTATCTTTGGAACAAGTTTTCTCTACTACCGCTCCTTCCAGTGAGCGGTATGCAATGCATGTGTCAGCAGACATGACAGCCTATCCATGGAAGTTGAACCACGGCGACCATCACGTTTCTTGTTTCTACCACTGCCACACCCACACACGATTCCCACGACGCCGCTCCAACCCACGACACGACGTCCCCCCACATGCGCCTCATCCCTCTCGGCCCCACCACTCCTCTGCCTTTGTCTGCATGACATGCGGGCCAGCCGAACTGCTACGACCATCAACTTTCTACCACAGCCACACCCGATTGGACGCGGTTTGCCTGCTACGCTCCTATGCTCCGATCCGTACTCCCGCACCATCGAATTTTCATCCAGCGGCTGTGACACATTTTGTCCCGGGCATCAATCCTCAGCTAGAGTACTTCTGTACTATAGGTAGTACCTGCCGGTGTGGCCATCTACGCCTCATAACGCCTTGACGCCTAGCTGTGGCACCCTCGCCACGGCCACGCCACCACCGGCCGGTTCATCTCAAACGAGTGAGTTGCGAACCATGCCACCACCATGAGAATGACATGTGGGCCAGCCGCATTTAAGGTCCGCATGTCATTGACTCATAGGCCGGTGGACTAAGCCACTGAAGCTTGGTCCCGTGGCCCCCGAGAGGGAAATGTAACTCCTACGGTAGGCCTTGTGGTGCTCCCGCAGTACGAGCTCGTGCCAAACCCAAATCTCTACTCTCTATATCTATACCTACTATTAAAGGGAATAGGTATTCTTGGTTTGGTTTAGTCCTTTTCGTTTAGTTTATACACGCTAAGCGATCTCGGCCAGGTATTTGTATGTCGATGGGCCTTTTATGGGCTTTCGTTTGGTTTAAACACAAGACCTCCTGTCTAGCTCTTTGATGTAACAACCAATGACCTATGCTCCTTTCACATTTACTAATCCCAACTCCCTCTAAATATACGAGTGGCAGCCATCATGTTTAGGGCAAGCTAATTAAGCGAGTGAGCTAATAAAGAAAGGGTTGTGGGCTTAAATAGAATATTTAAACGGATGTGGCTAATTAAAGAAAGGATATGGGTAAACCGGTGGAATAACTAAAAAAATTGTGGTCTTAATAAAGTCTACATGAAGGATTCGAGGTAAAAAGGTAGGATACTTAAAAGAAAGAATCTGTAGGCTTCAATGTGTTGGGCCTACTAAATTAGAAAATGAAGGATTTGATTCCCGACTAAAACGGGTGAGGACATCATGGTAATTAATGAAAGGATTATACTTAAATGCCATTAAAAATGATTGTACTTAAATGGAATCAGTGTGAGATTATGCCCGACAAAGAAAATATGAACACGACTAAATTGCAAGGAATTTTTTCATGTTCATTTTGTAGAAGGATGCTGCGTTGCAGCATGTTCTTCATAATGAATCCGGTGTTGTGGGACATTATGCTTGCACAAAACATCAATTTTTCCCGTTGCAACGCATGGGCATATGTGCTAGTCTATATCTATATCTATATCTATATACTTATACTTATACTTACTCTTATAAAAAACAGAATTGGTGATGATGGTGTGCCTGCCATCCCGCAATATAGGACGTCCGATTTATATCTGACGGATAGGAAGGAAACTATGGCAATTTTGCAAAAAGGTACCCACACCCCTCTCCACATTTGCAAATAAGGCCTTGCCTCATTCATCGTTATCTCCCACAACATAAACTACACATACAAATACATCTTGATTTTCCGTGCAACGCATGGGCATCTTGCTAGTTATGAATAAATAACACTGTATCAACGAGCCCCATCAGACACCAAATTTCTTGGCTTCCGTGCTACAGCCAGATCTTCCCTTCGTTTCTGTTTTCCAACCCGGCGGCGGGCGGGGTGCGGTTTGCCAATAGTCGGTTTGCTCAACGGCGGTCCCACATGAAAGTGAAAATGCTAGGCAACACGCCTTCCCTAGCTATGTGGCGTGCCGGACGGGCCGTGGAGTACTCCCGATTCCCGGGCGCGTGGGGGTGCAACGCGAACGCGGCAGGCCTTTTCCTTTTACTGGCAATGTGCCCGTGCGTTGCGACGGATCCAAAGTAGTAGAATAGTAGTACTTGTTCACAAACTTGAAAGAAATCACCCTTGTTTTGATATACTCCTAATATATTAATTTTCACTCAAAATATATTTCTCAGGCTGTTTTGATGAGGTGAGGGAGGGATGTGGTTGCTTTCAAGATAATAAAGGGGTTTTCTACAAATTGGAGCAGAGAAGTGGGCTATTGTAGCAGAAATGCCCCAACTTACCTCACAACCGTTAGATGCAGATCTAATGGTCAGAAACGACGGATGGCAGACACACCACCATCACCAATTGAGTCTTTTATAGGAGCAGGAGTAGAGAAAAATGTATAAATTGTAACATTTGGTTCTGCTCCTTGGCATGATCGATAGATAGAAATAATGATTGGAAACGCTAGGGCGGGGCTATTTCCGCCAGATAAGCAGGGTGCATAGTAGCTAGGTTGGCGCATCATCAATTTGGTCACATGCGGTCCGACATGTTCTAGTGTTTCTAGCAAGATGCCCGTGCGTTGCACGAAGTTGATGGAAAAGGTAAGCACAACTTATAAATTGACAGATGGAGTACTAGTTACAGTGATGCATACAATTAAGTAAAGGGATCACACATGTCGGTATTGACTGGAACGAGAATGCAATAGCACAATAAGAATTAAGGCCACAATGATGCAATCGCAGTCGTGGTTACAGGAAGAAAGAAGAAAGATGCATCCATCAACATACGACCTCCTCCTCCTCCTCAACTTAGTGCGCCGGGCCACCGACCGGCGGCTAAGGAGCGATGACTTTTGTGGTGAGGTCAAGGTGCTTCTCAGCAAAGGCATCCAAGGCTTCCAGCCGGTTGAGGAAGGCCAACGTCGTAGCGTCCTCAATGGCCTTGTAGATACCTATGTACATGATTTTCTTGTACATGTGGATGTGTAGGTCAACGAATTCTTGCAGGGTGAGAGGCCTCGCGGTGAGCGCGACCTCCAGGTGGACATTCTTCGTGGCGTCGATGGGCAGTCGCAGGGCCACCAGTGCTTGAAAGAGGTTCCGGCCATGGAGGCCGATTAGGGTGGCAGGCAATGAGGAGCCCGGAGTTGCGATCCGACCTCAAACAGTCAAATCTCTGTGCATAAGTGTCATCCCTAGATCGATAATGCTGACACACACAGTACTTCGAAGGATTTATAACAGAGTAGCAATCACACACATATTACATCGAATAACTCATAAAAGAGTACTTATTTCAATAATATGGCTTAAGGCCATCTAAAAACGATAACAACGAAAGGCTTGGAAGATAAACTGAGTCCATCAACTCCAACGACATAGCTGAGTGCACGGCAACGACCTACCGCACCTTACTCTTTGTCTGAAAAGTCTGCAACATAATACGTTGCAGCCCGAAAACGGGCCAGCACATGGAATATGCTGGCAAAATAACACTGTAGAGCAATGAACAGGCAAAGCTATAACTATATGCATATTTGGCTGGTGGAGGCTCTATGGTTAATAGGTTTTTGCAAAAGCCAATTTTTTCCTACAACAAAGGAATATATTCTGTTTAACTATCATGGTAGTTGAAACATTGAGAAGGTTCCTCCAACTCAATCCCAATTAAGCAGTATTAATAACCCAACAATTTAATTTAGGGTGTTGAGATCAACATGACAATCCAAGAACTAGATACTCAAGATGTCCATAACCGGGGACACGGCTAACCATGATTAATTTGTACACTCTGCAGAGGTTTGCGCACTTTCCCCCACAAGACTCGATCTCCTCCGTTGGATTTCTCGCACTACATGGTGTTTGAGAAATGGATGACCGAGACACAGTCTTTCAGAAGCATTAACTCTTTACTCTGGGTAGACAGTACCAACCTACATCCCCTACATCTGCTAGCCTACCACTGAAAGAGGTCATGCAACATACTCAACTATGCCAGAGCCCATAATGGCTTGTGGATACACACGGAAGTTTCCAGCATGAATAATCTTATGATCCCTTTGAGCCTGGGTGGTGAACTGTAGGATGATCACACGGGTACTATCCTAGGACAATATTGGATTCTCCAGGTGCCCAGACAATCACCGGGTGCTCCTGGGTGCCTCAACCAATCCACCTAGATGTGTATTTAAGTAGCCACCTTAAGTTAACCATTAATTAACAATCTCACATCTGTCATGGATACACTCAAACCCAATCCACGTCTACGAGCATAGCTTAGTAGTATAAGCTTAACGTAGAAGTAACTCCCATGGTTTGATAATAAAAGGACAATAGGTGCTACCTCATCATCTACTTCTCAATACCCACATGTTAAGAGATCCTACTCATGCAATGTTTGAGGGTTGTATCTAATGCATAAAAAACTGGGTAATGAAGAAGTATGATCAAAGTGTTACTTGCCTTGCTAACGATCTGCAAACCCTAGAGACTCGTAGTAGCACGCTTCACACTCCGGAAATTCTATCGCAAACAAACAATAGCATAAATAAGCACTCAAGCATAGATGCAAGGGTAAAACTCAAATAAGAAAGTCCAAACTGAAAGTTCAACTGAAGAGCTTCGATTTGCAAAAAGAATCAAACGAAACAAAGCTACGGAACTGAAACTATGATCAAAAGAACCTCGAATTTAAATCTGCTTGAAACCAAATTTTAATTTGTCAAAACCATGGTCAAGTTGATTAACTGGAAAGAGGGCTTTGAGACGAAGATTTTGGCATTGTTTTCTCTCGATTTGGATGAACGGTTGAAAAGTTGCGAGGGTTTGAACATCAGGGGCTAATCTACGATAAAAGTATTCACGGATAGGTCCTTGGTGAAAATAAAACAGAAAAAAGAAAAATCTATCGGACGAACATCCGCTAACAGAGGCTAAGGAACGAATTCGTTCGTTATAAGAACTAAACGAACGAATGTTCGTAAAATAGAACTAACTGAAGAAAACCGAGAAAACCGATCTAGAGAAAAAAAACCGATCTAGGGTTTTCCGAAAAAACCGAACGGTTTTATACCGTTTAACCGGAAAAGACTAGCGGCGAGATCCGGCGGGCGGGGCGGAGTGTAGCGGCGTGGGCGACGAGGGCTAGCGGCTGCGGCGGCGCGGCGCTAGCGGCGGGCTGCGGCTTGGGACGAGGTGGGGAGGGGCGGCGACAGCACGGTTATTAGGGGGGGGCTGCTTGGGGGAGGGGGCACAGCCTCAGGAGGCGTGTCCCGCACGAACACGGGAGCGGCGGCGCTCGGGAGTCCAGTCTCGAGCCGGAGTTGGAGGCGGCGGTGCGCTGGGCTTCGGCCCGCTCGGTTGGGCCATTGGCCCAGTCGGCGACGCGTTTTTTCTAAAATAAATTCCACCGAAGAAAAATCCTAAATAAATAATAAAAAAATTCTAAAAATACCAAAACAATTTTCACCGTGTAAATAAAATATTTAGAATGAAGTGAACATTTTTCTGGCCTAAAAATGCAATTATGAAAAATGCATATTTTTTCTAATTCAAATAAAATAGCAATAAAATCCCAAATAAAATATTTATTTGATTTTAACATTTTTCCTCCAATATGTTCTTTTATTTTGGAGAAGTCCTTTTATCTCCATTCATTTTATTTATATTGAAAATATTTCGGAGAGAAAAATATTAAAACCAAAATGATCCTTTTTCAAATTTGAGAAAAATTCAAATATGAAAATAGTGAAATCCCCAACTCTCTCCGTGGGTCCTTGAGTTGCTTTGGATTTCTAGGATCGCAAACGAGATGCCAATAAAATATGATATGCATATGATGACCTATGTATAAACATTCCAAATTGAAAATTTGGGATGTTACACTCGGGCGCACGGGCTGGAGGAGTACGGCAATGTCGTCGCTGAGCTTCTTGAGGACGGTGAACTTGTTTGTGGTGGCAACGATCATCTGATTCAACTGAGAGTCGTAGTTGGCATCGACGGCGGCCATCCACCAGCCGGCCGCGAACACCGTCTGGAGACGATCCTCGGCACCATGCCGCATGCCGGCGTCGTGGACCATCTGGCACAGCTGCTTGCCGCTCGCGCGCATCGCCGCCATGGGTCTGGAGTGAGCACTTTTGCGCTTAGTGTAGGTTCTTAGGCAAATGCTTAGGTGCGTACGATGTGGTAGATGCATTGGAATGGAGGGGCTCCTTTATATGAGTGCAAACTGCGTTGCATTCACATCGTGCAGTCTCTTTTCCCGGTCCTCCTCCCATTACTTCCCTCATGTATGCAAGATGCTAATTGAAGGAGGATGCATCATTGGCCATTCAACATTTCGAGAACCGCTACCCCTCCCTCATTTGCATTAAAGCCGTATCAGGAACTGCGCCGCCCGCTGTCAAATCGAATAGTACTACGCCGCCTGTTGCACGCCCGGCTGAACATGCCTCCTCGCCTCCATCAAACCCCTTTGTTAAACCCGCATGCAAACGAGAAACCTACTATGGCCACACGTCCGTTCATGAGCGGGCCGGAATTAAACGCAACCGGCCGAGCTCCTCCCATCCGCCCTCAGTTTAAACGAGGCCAGACGCCGGCCAAGCTCCTACCGTCCGCCCTCTATTTAAACGAGGCCAGACAGACAGCGGGCAAGAATTGCACCCCTCTGTCGCTCCCCCATCTCCTCCTTCACCATTTTCTCCACTCTTATGATGGCTTCCGAGGAGCCGTTCTTTGGCATACTACCCGGCTGGGTGGCCCGCCGAGCCCTCCGGATATGGGCGAGGCCGCTCGGTGCTCCATCAACCTCGCTTGGCCCGACGGAGCCAGTTGCCGCCCCAATCTAGCGCGTGGTTCAGCAACTCGCCGGTCTAGCTCAGCTCAATGAGGAGTGGCGAGTTGCTCCATGCCGGTACATGCGTCATTGGTGCCGTGTCGTACCGTGCCACCAGTGTTTGCGGTGACTGTCGGTGTCAAAACTGGCGGATCTCGGATAGGGGGTCCCGAACTGTGCATCTAAGGATGGTAACAGGAGGCAGGGGACACGATGTTTACCCAGGTTTGGGCCCTCTTGATGGAGGTAATACCCTATGTCCTGCTTGATTGTTCTTGATGATATGAGTATTACAAGAGTTGATCTACCACGAATCAGAGAGGCTAAACCCTAGAAGCTAGCCTATGGTATGATTGTATGTTGTCCTACGGACTAAAACCCTCCGGTTTATATAGACACCGGAGGGGGCTAGGGTTACACAAGGTCGGTTACAAGGGCGGAGATATACATATCCGTATTGCCTAGCTTGCCTTCCACGCCAAGTAGAGTCCCATCCGGACACGGGACGAAGTCTTCAATCTTGTATCTTCATAGTCCAACAATCCGGCCAAAGGATATAGTCCGGCTGCTCGGAGACCCCCTAATCCAGGACTCCCTCAGTAGCCCCTAAACCAGGCTTCAATGGCGACGAGTCCGGCGCGCAGTATGGTATTCGACATTGCAAGGCGGGTTCTTCTCCAAATACTTCATGGAAGATTTTTGAACACAAGGATAGTGTCCGTTTGTGCAAAACAAGTTCCACCCCCACCACAGAGAGAATAACATTTCCATGAATCTAATCTGCTGACATGTTTCGGCAGCACAACATCACGTCACGGCCCGGTCCTTATCTGAACCGTTTTTCTCAACCAGCATTGCGCATATCGCGAGGTAGTTTTTCTGTCATGTCTTGTCAAAGCAGAGATTGTGTCCCCCTTATTACATGATTCTTATCAATACGGACATGGGTAACCCAACCGTGCCTGTTGGTATGACTCCTAGATCTTAGGCAAGTCCAAAACGGCCACGAGGAGGACACTTGATATTCACCCTCTTTATAAAGAGGACGAGGCTTTTTCTTTTTTCTTCTCGTGCTCAATCGAATCCTTCCCCCGCCTCGAGTTCTAACACCCAAAGCTCAGGTCAGGCGCTTCGGACCTTCAACTATGTCTGGATCCAACCTTCAAGGTCAGTGGATGCCTTCCTCTGTCACAGAGGAGGACATCAAGAAGCTGAGAGAGGCCAGATATCTGACCGCCGAAATTTCGCATAGGCTGCCTGCCCGAGGGCAGGTCATCCCTACTCCCGAACCCACTGAGAGTGTCGTGTTCATCTCCCACTTCCTCCGAGGACTAGGCCTCGCTCTGGATCCCTTCGTTAGGGGTCTTATGTTCTATTACGGGCTGGATTTCCATGATCTGGCCCCGGATTCCCTTCTTCATATCTCGTCATTTATTGTCGTATGTGAGGCCTTCCTCCACATCACCCGTCACTTCGGCCAGTGGCTCAAGACCTTCGATGTGAAGCCGAAGATGATCGAGGGGCGGCACGCAGAGTGCGGAGGTGCTTTAATAAGCAAAATCGTTGATGCTCCATGGCCAGAGGGTTCCTTCCCAGAGGTTTCCAGGTTGTGGCAGTGGGAGTGGGTTTACATCACAGCTCCCCGAAGTGCCAAGTGGGTAGCCGCCCCCACCTTTCGCTCGGGCCCCCCATCGCAACTGATGTCATGGATCAGCAGGGGGCTAAACTGGGGTCCAGCGAAGGACGTGCCAATATTGCAGAGCCGTATCCAAGATCTCTTTGAGAGAGATTTCAGTCTGGTTATGGTAATGCAAGTTATGCTAGTTCGTCGAGTCCAGCCTTGCAAACGTCGGCCCCTCCGTATGTGGGAATTCAACCCGGAAGGACCGCGAGCTATTCACACTACTAGGAAAAGGCCTACTAGTGGCGCACCAGTTTTGCCTACTAATGGCGCACTACTGGTGCGCCACTAGTACCACGCCACTAGTATTTTTTACTAATGGCGCACCACGCCGTGCGCCATTAGTATAGACCACCATGCGCCATTAGTATGCCTCCCAGGGGGCCATATTTACCCACGTGCTTTGGCATACTAATGGCGCACTGTGGGGTGATGCGCCATTAGTATCCTTTGGCATACTAATGGCGCACCGTGTAGTGATGCGCCATTAGTATCCTTTGGCGTACTAATGGCGCACTTTGAGGTGATGCGCCATTAGTATGAATATTAGGTTTTTTTTTACTTTTCTGATTTTTGCACAGGTTACAAAATATATTATTGGACAGAATATAGACAGCAGCACACAACAACAGCAGATTCATCGAATACAATAGAAGAGTAGTCTCTGAATACAATTCATCATATTAGTATCCGAATTCAAAAGACCGAACAAAGATAAAACATTACAAGTCTCGAGACCGTGAGTAGCGAGTTTGTCTTTACATTACAAGTCGATATCGATCATCTAAACTACCATCACATAGAAGAGAGCTGCGGTCATCACGATGAGCATCATCACGATGAAACTGGTCTTCATCCGGTTCCTCCAACGCTCCCTTCCCTCTCCCGCTAGATAGCGGGCGTATCTAGATTCCGCCTCCGCCCTAGTGGTGTACCCTTTGTAACTGTTACCGCTGAAACGGTGAACCTGTCTCTGACACTCCTCCCAGTCGTCGTAGACTCCGGGAACCTTACCCTTGTACACGACATACGACGACATCTCTATGCACAAGCCAAACAACAGACAATACATAAGCAATATATAAGTATGCAACAAAAGGATCAGAAGAGAAAAGCAAGACATTAATAGCATGATTCATGGTCCTACTAATAAATAGCATCGATTACATCTAAGTTGAATGACTGTCCAAACCAATGAGACATACAATTCATTGAAGTTTAATTACAACATGAGCCAATCAATGTTTCAGAACTACACATAGCATCACTACTTTCGACTCGACTCATGGGACCGGAGCGTGGATGAAGCCGCCGTCTGTCGTGATGGTCATGAAATCACGGGCGTTGTCAGCCTGCATTTGTAGCATTGTGTCTATCTCACTGTTGGACGGTTGATATCTAAGGTAGAACTGCCCCGAGGTATGAAGGACATCTTGATGGATGATTTCCGCTAACTCCGACTGGATGCGAAAGAATTCTTGTCTGATGTCCGCGTCCTGGATTGCCGACAAGCTCGTGGCCCAATCTTTGGGATTATCTGGTAGCAGAAGGTGATGATGGTCCCGTACAATCGCCCGCATGTGATGGAGGGCGTAGTAGGCATCCTTCTGACCGCCAGGCGGCTGCTTGACGCAGCAAAACTTAGTATTGTGGGCGAACACGTGCCTGCCGTACCTATGAACTGGCCTGGTGAAGGTGCCTCCAGATTTGGCATAGCCGGGGAGAACATCATCAAGAACTTTCTTGATATTTTTGTAGTCTATCTTGGAGTCACGGTTCGGGTCGAAATACGTGGCCATGGAATATTTCGGGCTTAAGAGGATGAGTGTGCAATGTGTGTCACTGCACAGAACACGAAATGTTAGAAAAAAGAAAGAACGATCGAAATCTAAGAAATCATTTGTTTCGGGGCGGTTAAGGGATGACTTACTCGGGAAAGTAAGACACGAGGAAGTTATCCTTATCTGGGTTTGCCAGAATGACACCTTCGAGGTGTGAACTCGCGACTTGGCGGTCCCCAGCGCTACCCAAGAGCTTGGCACACATGTAGAAGGGGTCGACTATCACAATGTCCGGGGTCTTGTCTCTAATGATCCGCATCTCCATACTCAGCGAAAACAGCCGAACGAAGGTGTAGTGCAGCGGATGAAGGTTAAACATAGCAAAGATGTCATCAAACCACAGGACGTCGTACCCCCGATGGCGCCATCCACAAAGCCCTTGCCCTTTGGCACCTTGGCCACGAAAACCGGGTATGCCACATCGTTCTCTCTGAGACGTCGCTTCTCCAAAGAAAGAACACTGTCATGCAGACTCCGCATAGCACCGGTTGCAGCATTGAGCATATTTGTCGGTAGCATTGCCCTACCCGCCACATGCACCCTCCTCGAGATATCCTTAGGTGAAGGTGGCCCGTCCTGAGCATGGACCGTACTCGGTGCCGGCTGGCTTGCACTGGCGCCCTTTTTAGCCTTTCGTTTCCATCCCTTCTTCTTGATCTGCTATAATGGGACCGAGTTCTGCTCACAGACCACCTTATTGAGCATGTTGGGGCTGATAATATTTGGCACCTCAGCTATCTGAGGCTCGGTGAAGGCGGCAGCTGGAGGCGTCTCCTGAGAACTGAACGCCAGACGACGCCTGTTGCAATTGGGTTTCTCCGCCGTACCAGCTAGATCGTGGTCGTCTTGGTTGGGTTCTTGATAAGGAGGCCCGCAGAACTCATCACCGTACCCATGTTCGGCAAAATACTTATCGATGTTGGTAAATGTACCGTCGTCGTTGTCGTCGTCGTCCGGATCCTGTGCCATATGCATGTCCAGATCCTGTGCCATAGGGATGTCCGGCATGTCTGGCAGTGTTGCGGCGTTCTTGCCCTGGCTTGGTGCCGGCACGACTGGTGGTCTTGTCTGTGGGGTGGTGTCCCCCGCCCCCAAACGAATCTGGCTCTTCGGACAAAGCAGGGGCCAGCTTACGCAGGCGCTGAGGGTCATCATCTTCTTCGTCGGCCCCAGCAGGTCGAATCGGAGGTAACAGCTCGTCGGAGCCTGGCAGCACCCGAACCACTTCAACCCTATACACTGTGGGTGGTATCGGATTACCGTGGAACACAGGGTTGCCCGGTTGAACGATTCTGCCCTTGGCGACATCGACCAACTCGCCACCCACGAAGTGCAGGAGAGTGCAAGGAACGTCGGCGGCGCCCTGCGAAAACATGTAGGGCGTCAGGGATGCCAAGTCAAAGGCAAGGAGATGAAGTCATCGGCCGAGAGGCTTAGTTACCATGATCCCGTCGAGCTCGGCTAATGTCGAGGCACCGCCAACGGCGGGTGTGCAACTGACGGAGGGGCCGCTTGCTGGCGAGGTGCCGGACGGCATACACCCGGGTGCATTAAGCTCCAATGCCCGTGCCGGCGCCGGAGACACGAATACTGCCTCCGCCGGAGACACCAATGGCGCTGCCTGCGCGTTGTGCGAGTTGCTGGCCGTGAAGCTGGGAACCGGGGGAGGCCCCTGTTGGCTGCCCGCAATCCACGTCGTCAGCCGATGAATCAACGCAGGCACCATGGCGTTGAGCGTCGTTCCCAGTTGTTGTTGCACTTGCTCTTGGACAATCTCCGGAATCCGCGCCACTTGTGCCTTTAGTGCTTCAACCTCGCGCGACTGGCTTTCCGAGCTGGTCTTTTTCTCCTTTCGCCCACCAGCGGTATAGTATGACGACCATTTTGTGGACAAGCCTTTGCCGGCCACATGACTAGCTGACGTCGGCTTACTGAGCTTATCCTTGTTTTTCATTATGTTCAACGCCCTATTTAAAGGGGTGTCGAAAGGGGAGCTCTGAGACCACCCCGCGCTACTGCTTTCATTGTCCTGCAGAAGGAACGTGAACCATTTAGAAATATTGGGGATTAATTAGAATGCAACCATATGGAGCTAATTACGCGGGGGTGTATTCCTTACCAGAACAAGCTCAAGCGCCTTGGTCTTCGGATCCGTGGTAAGCTCCTTTGTTACCGGGTCCTCCTTGTACCGGGCCCTGAGAAAATTCCTGGTCTGCTTGTCACGGTATTTCTCAAAGCGGGGCGGTAGGCCTTGCTCGGCATGCTCCGCGTCCTCCTTGTCCCATATAGGCTCCGCCACTCTGTAACCGTCGGGACCGAGTTGGTGGACCCCTAAGTTCAACTTCCGCATTTCTTTCCCCCACTGACCTGATTCAGAGGTTGCGCTGCTCTTGCACTTGATCTTGAACTCCTTGTAGTCATCTTCGCTCATCAAAGGATATTTCGCCTTGATTTTCTCATAACTATC
Source organism: Triticum urartu (assembly GCF_003073215.2). Taxonomy (NCBI): domain Eukaryota; kingdom Viridiplantae; phylum Streptophyta; class Magnoliopsida; order Poales; family Poaceae; genus Triticum; species Triticum urartu. The sequence goes on from NC_053027.1 coordinate 484,919,263, forward strand.
ACCTTTTCAATCATTGCCTTCACCGTGCTTTTCCATGTAGACAGGGCCGTGCTCATCCTCGTGAGGGCGGCACCGTTCACTTTATTCCCTGAGAGGCGTGTGTTTGCAAACTCAGCGGGGAACTTGTATCGTTCGTGCAGCTTCATGAAGAGGAGGCTGCGCAAATTCCCTCGGTCCTTATGCCTTAGGTTCTCGGTGTTGATTGAGACGGTGCTCCGGAGAATGCACCCGAGCTGAACCGAGTACCCCTTGACTAGGTGTTTGGGCGCCGTCGGATGCCCGTCGGAGTTCACTTCAGTAAATTCCTCCCTGACGGTGTCGAGCACGCTCGGGCGCCGGTCCTTCCGTTGCCTCTTCGGTTGGCTGCCATCTGTGCGTGCACCGCCATCATCAGTGGTGGCATCCACGGCGCCATCATCAGTGGTGTCATCCCCGATGCCACTAGGGGTTGTGTAGTCAGGATCGGTGTCTTCCGCGGCGTCCTCATAGCGGTGAGGTTCTTCCTCCAACTCCTGGGACAGCTTCCAGAATTGCTTGCCGCCCGAACCGCCGGCCTCATCGTTGTGGGCCATGTTTCGCTCTAAATAGGAAAAAAGTTTGGTCAAAAAGTTGGTTATTGTCAAGGAACAAGATCATGGTCTCATCATTTAGGGTTTTTCGACACCGAGGCATCCTAAAAGCTAAGCTTTTATTATTTAGGGTTTGTTGACGCCGAGGCACCCTAAAAGCCTAAGCGTACATCATTTGGGTTCTCATCGACACCGAGGCACCCTATAGAAGCCAAGTTAAGTTTTCATCATTTAGGGTTTATCGATGCCGAGGCACCCTAGGTTGGGCCTGATCACTTGGCACTAATCACTTGGCTCTATTGCCACCTATGTTGGGTTTATCATCTAGGGTTTATCGATGCTAAGGAGAATTCTAAGTTGGGCCTAATCACTTGGCTCTATTGCCACATATGGTTTAATGCAACAAGAATGGCGGGGCAGTTGATCCTACTTAACTAAGTACTAAGATACCCTGGCCCATGCATTAGTCGCAAGTACCCCATATGTCCTATTTTTAGCAAAGTCATGCTAAAATTCACGGAAAATTTCAGCATGACCTTTGCTGAAAATAGGACATATGGAGTACCCGAATTTGCCGGAATAGAAGTTAATTGACATTCCGGCAAACTCAAGGGCCTCTCGGGGTACCTACAAATTCATCACGACACAATGGTCAGAAACAAAACCCAACAACTTTACAAGTCTTTCACAGATTTGTTTACAAGTTCTGATATGTAATAAAGATGAGCCTCAAAGATGAGCCTCCAATGCTGATTTGTTTGCCTCAAGACAAGATGAACCTCCAATGCAACAAGTAATAAAATATTTGCAAGATGAACCTCCAATGCAACAGTCTTAGACATTAGGACACTACAATGATCTACAACCTTATGTAAAGTGCCAACTCCATAGATTTCTTTTTCACAACTTTTATATTATTTCTAGAAGCAACACAATAGGGTTAAACACTAGAATCTTGAGTTTAATTTGATTAAGCTGCATTGTCTTGAGGCCTGGCTTACTTGTCTTTGTCTGTCAGCCAGCTCATGCATGCATGGGCATCTAACTCACTGGTATCAGATCTGGTTATTAACAGAACAACAGGAGAAAAATGAAAAAATCATATAGAAGCACATATGAGAAGATTCATCGAATCTACATGACTTCACAGAAAAGAGGACAACCATAGGAACCCTAAGCTAACCAAGAAAGGAATGAACGTATAGTATCTCGACAGTGACATTGGCAAACACCTTTTAACCCGACATTGTACTTACGTGAAACCGCACCTTTGAATCAACTTTTGTTTTTGAAACTCCCACAGTATTTTATATTAAAAATTAAAATGCAGAAAAAGGGACAACAGTCCGAACACAATGTTTTCAAGATTACATGGTCCAAAAAATGAAGAGAGAATGACACAATATTGAAGATCCAAAGAATCTCTTTCACTCTGTCCATTGGTGGTAACCAAGCAAAATATTTCTTTATTTCAGTGGGCATATGTCTGCTCTTTCAAATCTTTTGGAAGAATGGATCAACATGTCAGCTGAGCAAACTTGATGCTTCCATGGAAGCTATCAAGTAACACGACAAGTTGATGCTCCAACCAAGATCAACAAACGCTCCACGAAATACCGCCAGAAAGTGCCAGGAAAAGGCACTGGCATCTGGCCACCAGAATTATCCAACCCAACAGACACCATGCAAAATTTAGACAGATCAAGCAAAAGAAAACAAAAATTAGATGGGATGGGCACAATCTACTATATTTGCAGTACAAAACCAAGCCCGCCAGATCTTTGTGCAAGGCAAACTAGTTAAACAGGTCAAGCAAAGTTTCACAGAAGCAAAGCTTCACGCATAAACAACAACACCTCACACCCAACGAGAATGCATACAGACACAGCAGCAACAGCTCAAGCAACATACAATAGGACCTACCTCAAGCCCTTGCGTCTCCGACATCAGGATTTATTTAGAAAATGTATTGGTTTGGTTCCAAGGCAAGAAAGAAAACACAAGAGTAGGATGCACATGATGCTTTAAGCTACAATTCTTCTACCACATGACAGTTCAGGCAGGATGCTAATCGCTACAGCGCATCAGGTAGGTAGGTTCACAAACACGCAGGCTAGCTACTGCATATACAACAAAACAAGAGAACGGACCATAAGAAGAAGCCCCCATGGTTCTACTGCCGGGAGGGAGGAGAGGAGGAAGATAGGAGAAGAGAGGCAGAGGGAGGAGGGTTACCTAACCACGATGAGGTGGTGGCCAGAGTGGAGACGACGGAGGGCGGAGACGGCGAGCTTGGGGGAGGCGGGGATAGATGGCAGGGAGGTCGCGGGCCTCCTCTCCTGGTGGACGTGGGGCCTCCTCTCCTGGTGGACGTGGGGCGGCTCCGAGGCTCCAAGTCTACGGCGGCTCCGAGGCTCCAAATCTCCGGCGGGTTTCTAGGGTTTCGAGGGAGGCAGCGCTCGGAGGGGAGGCGGGCGCTCGAGGGGGAGGAAGGGGAGAGGGAGGCGGCGGAGGCGCATGGGCGGCTGCGGCACAGTGGGTCGGGGCAGCGGCGGCGTGGTGGAGGGAGGGACGAGGGAGGGAGCGGCGCGGTGGAGGGAGAGGGACGAAGTGTCTGGCGAGAGGGAGGGACGAGGGAGGGACGAGGGAGGGACGAAGTGTATGGATGGGGGAAGATTACTAATGGCGCACCCCGTGGCGGTGTGCCATTAGAATGTTTTTTTCATAGCAATGGCGCACCAGCGGACCGTGCGCCATAAGTATTCTTTTTTTAGATAGCAATGGCGCACCAGCCAGCCGTGCGCCATAAGTATTCTTTTTTTAGATAGCAATGGCGCACCAGCCAGCCGTGCGCCATAAGTAAGATTTTTTATTATTATTATTTTGTTGCATCTAATAATTTTTTAGAAAATCAATATGAATATGAAACAGTAATAAACTTTTATAAAAATAGTAATAATTTTTTTAAAAATATCATCAGATTTGTTATTTGAAAATATTTATGAATATAAAAAATATCATCAAATTTGTTATTTGAAAATATAATCAAATTTGTTTTTTTGAAAATATAATCAAATTTGTTTTTTGGATTTTTAGTTGCATTCATTTGTGACGGTGGAGTGAGGGAGGGTGCGGGGGTCGTCATCAGCGGTGGAGCGGGGGAGGGTGCGGGGGGTGCTCGGCGGCGAGGGGGATCTGGCGAGGGGGATAGCGATCGAGATGGAGGGGGATCGAGATCGAGTGTCCTCATGAATATTCAATATTTTTTCATGAATTCAAAAAGTGCCCATGAAATTTAAAAATATTCATGATAGTTCAAAAAGTGCCCATGAAATACAATCGAGAAATGAAGACTACAATTTAAATACAATCGATCTTAGCTAGCTAGCTATTTGTTGACAATCTTCTTGCCCTTCTTTTTGGCAAATGGAGTTCTTCTGTGGAACGGACTTCCTTTAGGTAGGGTGGTCCTGCTTCTTCTTGTGGTGTATGCTGCTACTTCATCGTCGTCGTCATGTTCGATCTTCAGGTCGCCGTACTTGTCGAAGTCTTGCTCATTGGCTACTCCATCCATTCCGATGATCTTCCTTTTGCCTCTCCTCACGACAACACGACTGGGCTTTGACGGGTCGGTAATGAAGAAGCATTGGTCCACTTGGGAAGCCAGTACCCATGGCTCATTTTTCGCGATGACGTTTGCGCCCGCGGTCTTGGATTTGGCTTCGGGTATAACCATGGTGGTGAAATACCGGTCTTCTTTTAGGACGCTCTTGGCCCATCTGACACGGAACATCGGGACCTTCTCTCCAGCGTAGCTTAGCTCCCAGATCACCTCGATCCTTCCATAGTATCTGTCCTTGTCATTACCGGTGTAGGATTCCATCGTTACCCCAGAGTTCTGATAACCATCGCTCTTCATGTCCTTGTCCTCGGTCTAGAATGTGTAGCCGTTGATATCGTACGCCTCATAGGTCATCAGGTTGTGCTCGGCGCCCTGTGACAAGGCGAATATGAGTTGTTCTTCCGCGGAAGAGTCCTCATGTAAAGGGTACGACAGAAGCTTCTGCTTGAACCAACGCGTGAAACATGAGTTGTGCTCTTTGATTATATCACCGTCCGTCCTCTGTTGGCCTCAGTCATTGTACGTCTTCTCAATAAAGGTTTTGTGCTCTACCACCCAAGGATTGACCACGTCTATGTGTTGTTGCGTGACTAGGTTTGCTCTTTCAAAGTCGGTGAGTCGACCCTCGAAGTCGACATGCATTTCGCGGCGACCCTCACGGTGACCCCATCCAGCGAGCCTACCGAGGTGCCTGTTAACGGGCAGACCAACGGGGTTCTCGATGCCTAGATAATTCATGCAGTAGGAGATGCACTCTTCGGTCAGAAAGCCCCTGGCTATACTTCCCTCTGGACGTGACATGTTGCGAACGTATCCTTTGATGACACCATTCATCCTTTCGAACGGCATCATGCTGTTCAGGAACGTCGCCCCGAGTTGGATGATATCCTCCATGATATGGACCAGCAAATGCACCATAACGTCGAAGAATGCGGGCGGGAAGTACATCTCAAGCTCGCATAGTATCACCACGATCTCTTCCTGTAGCCTTCTGAGTTGCCTCACGCCAACCGACTTCCGAGAGATGACGTCAAAAAAGTTGCATAGGCCAAATAGCGTTTCACGGACGTGCGCGTCCATGATCCCACGGATTGCAACTGGAAGTATCTGAGTCATCAACACGTGACAGTCGTGAGACTTCATCCCGCTGAACTTCTGCTTCGCTGGGTCTAGGTATCTGCTTATCTTCCCCGTGTAACCATAAGGAAGTTTTACTCCTACGAGGCAGGTGAAAAACTGCTCGATCTCCTCCTGACTTAGATTGAAGTACGCGGGAGGGTAGTCATTTCCGGTCTTCTTGGCCTTTTTGCCTTTGCGACGACTTTCTGTGTCCTGCTGCGCCTCATCATCATCATCATCATCATCATCATCATTAGCGTGAAGCTCCTGCCTGATGCCCATTGATTTCATGTCTGCCCTTGCTTTCGGCCCATCTTTGGTCCTCTCTGGCATGTTGAGCAGGGTACCAAGCAGACTCTCGCACACGTTCTTCGTGATATGCATGACATCAAGGCTGTGAGGCACACGATGGATCTTCCAGTACGGCAAGTCCCAGAAAACAGACCTCATTTTCCATACCTTCAGCAGCGGCTCTGGCGCCTTTCTCTTCTTTCCCGACTCTGGCGCCTTTTGCTTCTTTCCCGGCAGTGGGCAATCTTTCCAATTTTTCAACAGCTCGTCTATTTCCTCGCCGCTCCTCGTACACGGGCGTCTTCGGGGTTCGGTTTCACCATCGAACAGATCCTTGCGTTTCCTCCACGGGTCATCGTCGCGAAGCCACCTTTGATGTCCCACGGGTCACTACGGGTCATCCACGGGTCATCGTCACCATGAACACGGTTTTCGAAGACCTGGGATCTCTATCTAGCTGGCGATACGTTGTGTCATCCATGCACCTGACGCATCCAGAAAATCCGTGGAACACCTGCCCCGCGAGATATCCGTAACCGAGATAATCGTGCACAGTCGTGAGCAGTGCGGCTCTCATAGGGAAATATTCTTTCTCTGCGGCGTCCCACGTATTGGCTGGCGTTTTCCATAGCGTGTCTAGCTCCTCTTTCAGCAGCCCCAGATACAGATTGATGTCGTTCCCTAGTTGTTTCAGCCCTTCAATTAGCATACTCATGTGAATGTACTTCCTCTTCATGCACAACCAGGGGGGAGGTTGTACATCCACACAAACATAGGCCAGGTGCTATGTGTGCTTCTTTGGCTACCAAACGGATTGACTCCATCGGTGCTCGCGCCGAGCACGATGTTCCTTGGATCGTTCCCAAATTCTGGGTCTTCGAAGTTCAACGCTTGCCACTGGCTCACATCCTTAGGGTGACTCAGCATCTTGTCTTTTTTATTTATCTCTGGATCATTTCCGCCATCTTCCCGCTTCTTCTCCTCCCTATCCGCGTGCCAATGCAGGAGCTTTGCTACCTTAGGGTCCACGAAATACCGCTGCAGACGAGGAGTGATCGGAAAGTACCACACCACTTTTTGAGGAGCTTTCTTCCTCTTCTTGTATCGAGTGACGCCGCACACCGGACATATGGTAGACTCCGCATGCTCGTCCCGATAAATGATGCAATTGTTCATGCATAGATGGTATTTCACGTACGGTAAATCCAGAGGACACACGATTTTCTTCGCCTCCTCGAAACTGGTAGGGCACTTGTTCCCCTTGGGAAGACGTTCGTGCCAGAATGACATGTTCTCGTCGAAGCATGCGTCGGTCATTTTGTGTTTTACCTTCATCTCCAGAGCCATGAGCGTTACTTTCAGGCGGGTATCCTCGGGCCTACATCCTTCATACAATGGAGTAACCGCGTCTATCTCCAGTTGATCCAGCTTGGCTTTCTCTCGGGCGGCAGCTCTTGCGTTATCCGTCTCCTTGAGAAGCAGCTCTTGAATATGATGGTCCTACACCCAGCCTCCATCTTCGTCTGCTCCGGCATATTCATCTTCATGATCATGCCCTTCGTCTTGATCTTCCTCATCATCATGTCCGGCATCTTCTACATGATGACTGTGTACAACATCACCGTCGTGATCATGTCCTGGAGATTCTTTGTCTTCTCGCCCGCCCGAGCCGCGGTGGTTGTCTTGCTGCCCTTCCTCATTTCTTGCCTGGCTCCCATTTACGACTTCATAGTCATCTTCATCACCTTGCCACCGATAGCCATCCATGAAACCACGCAAGAGCAGGTGGTCCCGTACCTGCCCGGAATCCGGGTATGTAATAAGGCTCTTCAGCTTGCATCTTCGACACGAACATCTTATCCCTGTCTCGTTCTTTTGAAGCATCTCGGCCTTCGCGGAGCTCAAAAACCTATTCACGATGCCTTCGGTCATCGTGCGGACCATGGTCACCTGCGGGGTAGAGCAAAACGATAATTTAGAACCAAGAAAAAATTTGGCATGACTTTCCCTAAAAATAGGACCAAAAAGAATGCATAGTGCCAAAATTCTCGCCGAAACGGAAATGAATCAACATTCCGGCAAAATATTGGCAACTATCGCATTTCAAATACCGGTACCTGCAAACACAAACATATATGCAACACCACAAACATACATAGATCTAGCTAGGCCACAAAAAGTGCATGTGCACGTTGTTGGAGTGAGCTAGGGAGTAAAAAAGTAGATCTACAACATAAAGATAGCTTTCCCCTTACTTACCTATCAAAAAAAAGGTAATTTAACCACTTAATTTTGAGGAATCTATGGTGCAAATGAGGTGAGGAGGAGGAGGCAGCCGACAAGCTTGGAGAAGGAGGTGGAGGGAATGAAGTGGGGAAAGTGAGTGTGTAGGTGTGGCTGTCCAAAATATCTAGCTGGTCCCAGGCACATGCGCCATTAGTAACCCAACACACTAATGGCGCACCTGCTGGCAGTGCACAATTAGTAGTTTTGCAAAAAAAATAAAAAATAATATATATATACTAATGGCGCACCGTTGCGTAGTGCGCCATTACTAGTTTAAAGTAGTAATGGCGCACTATGACACGGTGCGCCATTAGTAGTTTTGCAAAAAAAAAGAATAAAAAAATTTACAGTAGTGGCGCACTGTGTGGCTGGTGCGCCATTACTAGTTAGAACTAGTAATGGCGCACTTTGCCTGGATGCGCCATTAGTATGTTTGGAAAAATGAAAAAAATTGTTACTAGTGGCGCACCGTGTGTCTGGTGCTCCATTAGTGTCTTCCACACTAATGGCGCATCAGCACACGGTGCGCCATTAGTATATAGTAGTGGCGCACCAGACAAGTGGTGCGCCATTAGTGTCAATTTCATCTATAGCCCTTTTCCTAGTAGTGTCAGCATTTCCTCGGCATGGCGCCCGAAGAGATGTACAAATCGTTCTTCGGACCCCAAATAGACTGTCCAGACACCACCGAGAATGTGGGTTTGAGCTGCAACCGCCCTGCTACCCAAGTAAGTAATCCCATGGCCGAACACACTGTCCTTTTATTTATCATGACATCATTCTAAAAAGTCGCTCTTTGACCAGGATTGGATAACAAAGGCGAAGATGATTAGGTGTTCGGCCCCCCTTCCTAAAGGCTTGGACAATCTGGTACTGGACAAAATGCTCGAGCCGGTGTCTTATCAAGTGCCCTCAAAAGAAGATGAAGGGGGGAATAAAGAGGCCGACATCGGGCCTCACTCACTACTCGTCCCAACCGAGGGGATGAGCACCTCCGCGAGGGAGAATAACCAGGGGGAAGAATCTGACATTCTTTCTCCCCGGGGAAGGAAGAGGACTAGCTTTGAAGATCCGGAAACTAAGGTTTCCAAACGGGAGAAGAAATCTCCGCCAGAGGGTCCTGCTGCTACCTCTTGAGCTTGCGTTGGATTTCCCTGAAGAGGAAAGGATGATGCAGTAGAGTAGCGTAAGTATTTCCCTCAGTTTTTGAGAACCAAGGTATCAATCCAGTAGGAGGCCACGCTCAAGTCCCTCGTACCTGCACAAAACGATAGCTACTCGCAACCAACGCGATTAGGGGTTTTCAATCCCTTCACGGTCACTTACGAGAGTGAGATCTGATAGATATAATATTTTTGGTATTTTTTGTATAGAGATGCAAAGTAAAAAGTAAAAGGCAAAGTAAAAAGCAAACAAGATTAAAGTGATGGAGATTGATATGATGAGAATAGACCCGGGGGCCATAGGTTTCACTAGTGGCTTCTCTCAAGAGCATAAGTATTCTACGGTGGGTGAACAAATTACTGTTGAGCAATTTATAGAATTGAGCATAATTATGAGAATATCTAGGCATGATCATGTATATAGGCATCATGTCCGTGACAAGTAGATCGAAACGATTTTGCATCTACTACTATTACTCCACTCATCGACCGCTATCCAGCATGCATCTAGAGTATTAAGTTAAAAATAGAGTAACGCCTTAAGCAAGATGACATGATGTAGAGAGATAAATTCATGCAATATGAAATAAACCCCATCTTGTTATCCTTGATGGCAACGATACAATACGTGCCTTGCTGCCCCTTCTGTCACTGAAGGATCTTCTGGGGTCGGACGCACTGAAGGATCTTCTGGGGCAAGCGGCCGTCTCGGAAGCGCATCGTACGCTGATTGGTACGGTAATTGAAAGGATTTCATCCGCTGAAAACGTATTGCATGAAGCCTTTATGAGTCTGCTGAAAGGCTTTGAGGTACATGAAATAGTGTATGTTTTTGGTAGTACCGCACACGTTAGGTGTGCCCTATGCAGATAGTAGCCCCTGAGACTCTGGTTGTCATCGAGAATGGTGGCAACCCGAGGATCATATTCCCAGGTAATAACCCGACTGCCTTTATATGCAGGTGGCTGAGGCTCCGGTGGCTAGCCGAACTGATGGGTTTGCCGAGCTAAAGCGACAACTTGATGCGGCCGATGCCGATATCATGCTTGTCAACCAGCGGCTTGACGAGGCACAGGGTAAGTGATCTCTCTGGTGATCATCACATAATAAGAGGAGCATGATGCCAGCATCTTTAATATGTTGTGACTGCAGATGGAGCTACCACCGTGGAGACCCTTCGGGCGGAGCTTGCCCGAGCCAAGGAAGAAGCAAGGAGTAGCAATGCGGCCGCTCTAAAGGCGGCCGAAGAGTTGAGGGCCGAACAGGCCGCGCATTGCGAGAGCAAGGAAAGAATGGCCAGAATGGCTGTAGAGTTAAAAGATGCCGCTGACCGTTACCAGCTTCTTGAAGAAGAAAGCCGAGCGAGGGCGACGAACCTCGAGAAGGCCCTGGTAGCTGCCAGGGAAGCCCGCTCCAAAATTGGAGCGACGAAGGAGGAGAGCTACAGATATTGTGTCTAGGAAGCCCTTCTTGTTGCGGACTAAATTCGGAGATCCGAAGTATGCTCCTCTTGACCGACTATGGAGTTCTGCGGACGCCTACGTGGATTTGGCTGCAAGTGCTGCTGATGCGGCCGAATACTTCAAGGATCAGAAAGATCGTGAAGTGGAAAAGCTGTTCTGGTCACAGTTTCATGCTCCAGGCCGTTCGCTGCCGTTGAATGAGCGAATGGCCGAGTGGGCCGAGCTCCATAGGTTGTCCGGACTTGCCATGTGGTCCGTTGTGGATCATCTGTGGCCGAGAGGGCCAAGGCCGAATAGCTATTTTTGTTTAGTGCAACAATTCCTTGGTGCTGTGCCGCGCATCGATGCTATGAAGAGATCGGTGTGCATAGAGGGTGCACGGATGGCCTTTGCCCATGTCAAGACATACTGGGCGGAGATGGAGGCCACCACTGTTGTGACACAGGGTTCGACCATAGGCCGAGTGGCTGCCGAGCACTACTTTGAAGAAGTTCTTGAAGGCGCTCATTCGATAGAGGCTCAGTGCTCGAAGAATATTATGTTCTAGTGACTTGTACTTCCATTGTAAAAACAATGTTTTATTGAGTTATCAAGGCTATATTTATACTTTTTCCCGAAAGTACTATGATGCCTCCTGTGCGGCCGTTTATGTATATATGTATATAACCTGAAAGTTTGCAGTCGTCGGCTTCCGCCCCCACACATATAATGCTGGGGTGTTCGCAGAAAACACGAATCCACACTTGATCCAACGTCTTGGTCCATTAAGGAGGTGGTAGCGCAGCGAACGAGGCAATCAGACTATATTGCTTTAACACTTTCACTTAGCCAGAGGAGTTTGACGGTGGGGCTACTATATAGCCCCTGGTACTTCTGCGCTCGTTTGAATACGGGGCGCGTACGTACATGACCGGGAAACGGCCCTTCGTTAATGCGGAGGAATCCCGAAGATTCCGCTGAGTCATCGAGTGGTTGACCAGTCTCTCGCTATATCATGACAGTCAGTTTTCGGCTTTCTCTACTGAGGTGCTCATCCGGACGAACCAGGGCACAATCGCAGTAGTTCTCCCAGTGCTACCTTAGCCGATATAACGGAACATAAGGTACCAAAACGTGGGAGCCGGGCAAACCCAACATTTGACCAAAGACATGATTCGGAGCTAATGCATATAGGGCCAAACTCGCGACGCCGAACACTCACTAAGGTGTTCGGTCTTTATAACATATACCGGGCTAAACAATGCCCTTAATAATAAACCCCATGTGTCCAGGTACATGCAATATCCTGACGTGGCCACATGCCAATAACGTCAGCATCCTTCTCGGTTGTGTGGAGTATCTGGAGGATGTGAGCAACAAGATACAGTAAAAAAGGTTTACGTAGGGTCTTAATCTAAAAAGAAACCTTTGGGCGGGTCCCTGTTGCACGTCTGCGCCTGTGTCTCTGTTGTGCCGTGTCCTGGACGGATGTAGCACGATTGTCATCTATAAAAGGAAAGAACTTAGGTGAAAGTTGCCGTGCCAAAAAAAAGTAAGGAAGAATTGGTTATTATCAATGAACTATCAAAATTCAAGAGAAGTCAAGTTGAGCTGGGCTGGCCCTGTTTACGCGCGGGAAGCCCCTGGTATCGTCTATGAGGGTTTGATCATTAAACCAATCTCATGTATATGTGGTGAAACGCCGGACTCGTCTAACCGTGTCTGTGGTCTTGATGACCTGTCACTTTTCCTGGTTGGTGAGGCCGTCTAGTTCGCGGCTGTTGAAGCCGCCGCGTCCTCTTCCGCACGTAATTTTTTTTCGGTATTTCCGCTAACTATGATGATGCCACGTGGACCGGGCATCTTAAGCTTGAGAAAAGCATAATGTGGTATTGCATTAAAACGAGCGAAAGCCGTTCTTTCGAGTAGTGCTTGATAACCACTTCGGGCGACGTGGAAAGTTAATCTTTCGCTTCGGAAGTTATCGGGAGAACCGTATACGACCTCTAGCAGTAGAGAGCCCGTACAGCGGGCCTCTTGGCCTGGTATTACTCCCTTGAAGGTAGTATTACTGTGGCTTATTTGTGTCGGGTCTATCCCCATTTTGCGGACTGTGTCCTGATATATCAGGTTTAGATCACTGCCGCCGTCCATGAGGACTCGTGTGAAATGGTACCCATTTATTATTGGGTCTAACACCAATGCCGCCAGTCCTTCGTGCCGGATACTTGTCGCGTGATCCCTATGATCAAAAGTGATCGGGCAGGTCAACCAGGGACCTAGGGGTGACGGGCTCTATGGCGCGTGTATCTCGGAGTGCATGCTTGCTTCTCCTCTTCGTCACATGGATCACGTTTACCGTTTTAACCTCTGGTGGGAACTTTTTCTGTCCTCCGGTGCTTTGCTGGCGAGGTTCATCCTCGTCTTCGCTTGGTGTCTCTTCCCCTTTGTGTTCGGTGTTTAGCTTACTGGCCTGCTTGAGGACCCAACATTCTCTGTGGGTGTGATTTGCAGGTTTGTCGGGGGTGCCGTGAATCTGACAGAGCTTGTCAAGGATTTTATTTAGGCCAGATTGTCCTTCTCTACTGCCTTTGAAAGGCTTCTTCGCTGACCTGGTTGAGAGCCCCTGAATCCGGCGTTTACCGCCATGTTATCTAGGCTACCTTCTTTATTTTGACGCTTGTTTTTGTTGCGTCGTGGTTTACCATTGCCATCCCTTACTTCAGATGTGCTTGGGTCGCTGGTGCTGCTACAGGCCAACCAGCTCTCTTCCCCCGCACAAAAGCGGGTCATGAGGCTTGTTAGGGCTGCCATTGTTCTCGGTTTTTCTTGGCCGAGGTGTCTGGCGAGCCATTCGTCTCAGACGCTGTATTGAAAGGCTGCTAAGGCTTCGGCGTCCAGACAGTCGACGATTTGGTTCTTCTTAGTGAGGAACCTGTTCCAAAGCTTTTGGGCGGACTCTCTGGACTGTTGGATTATATGACTTAAATCGTCTGCATCCGGAGGTCGGACATAAGTGCCTTGAAAATTAGCCGGAAAAGCATCCTCGAGATCCTCCCAACTTCCAATTGAGTTTTCGGGGAGGCTTTTCAGCCAGTGCCGAGCTGGCCCCTTAAGCTTGAGGGGAAAGTATTTAATGGCATGGAGATCGTCTCCGTGAGCCATATGAATATGTAGGATAAAGTCCTCGATCCAGACTCCAGGGTCTGTGGTTCCGTCGTACATCTCTATGTTCACTGGTTTGAATCCTTCTGGGAATTCGTGATCCAGCACCTCATCGGTGAAACATAGGGGGTGTGCGGCACCCCTGTATTGGGATATGCCATGGTGTTCGGATGGTTGTAGTATTCGGTTTTGATTTTGTGCCGGAGCGCGCTTCCTAGATCCATAGATGGATCTGGTCGCGCCGGATTTTTGGCGCAAGTTCTCACGTAGATCGTGTGTTGACTTATGTGCAACTTTGTTAGCCGCTCTATCGTGGTCACAAGGTGGTGGATCCGGCCGGTTGGCCGTATCATTTTTCGGCTGTGTGGGCGTCGAATTCAGGTAATAGCTTGCGCTTTGGATAGCTATTTGTGTGGTAACTTCCACCATACTTTGTTTCGTTGTCGAGCACTTTGTTCCACCTACTATTGAGCGTATCTTGTGCGGCCTTAAGCCTTTGCTTCTGCTTCTTCAGGCTCCTCGCTGTGGCAATAAGCCTTTTGCGGAGGTTCTCTTGCTCCAAGTGCGTTTCTGGGATGATGTGTGCATATTCGTCCGGACTGTTTTCCTCCCCAGACGGGGTTTGATGAGGTTTATCCTTGGCGTTGCCGTGTTCGGACGCCGGATCCGCACTGTCTTCACCGTTTGCATCTTGATCGTGCTCTGCCAGCGGGGCGGCGCAGTCATCGTTTCTTCTAGAGTCGACTGGACTGCTATTTCCTCTTGCACTGTTATCGCTGTTTTTGCTATGGCAGGACTTAGAGCGGCGCTGCTGACATCGGCGCTTGGGTTGCTTGGAGGGGGCATCCTCTGTTGTCTCTTCGCCATTGCCCTCTTTGGGTGTATCCACCATGTATATGACATGTGATGAAGTGGTTGTCCGGCGCCCTGTGGGCGCTGGTTCCTGTTCGTCTACTGCATCTTCATTCATACCATTGATGTCTTCAGAGTCGAAGTTAAGCATGTCGGTTAAGTCGTCGACAGTGCCTACCAAGTGGGTGGTGGGTGGGCAGCGAATTTCTTTGTCGTCCGCATCCCATTCTAGCCGAACATAGTTCGGCCAAGGTTCTCCTGACAGGGAGAGAGACTTTAATAAATTTAGCACATCGCCAAAAGGCGAGTGCTGAAAGATATCCACAGAGGTGAACTCCATGATCGGCGCCCAGTCGGGTTCGACGGGCACGGATATAAGCGGCTCGGAGTTCGTGCCCAGTGGTGAATCAAGTGGTTCGGCAACGCAGCTCTCGTAAGGGGTGAAGTCATCGTCTGGCTCTATCGCCGCTGAGAGCGCGGCCTTCATGGCGGGGTCTATCCCTCCGCTCTCAGATGGCGCGATTTTCTCTGGATTGACAGCCGGAGTAGTTGCAGATGCGATCTCCCGCATACTGTCCGACGACAGAGTTATGTCATGCTCGTCGTGACTGTGCGACACACCTGACATGGGTTCGAATCCGTCGAAGATCAAGTCTCCGCGGATATCGGCAGTGTAGTTCAAGTTTCCGAATCTGACCTGATGGCCAGGGGCATAGCTCTCGATCTGCTCCAGATGGCCAAGCGAATTGGCCCGCAGTGCGAAGCCGCCGAATACAAAGATCTGTCCAGGGAGGAAAACCTCACCCTGGACCGCATCGTTATCGATGATCGAAGGAGCCATCAAACCTTATGGCGACGGCACAGTGGAACTCTCAATGGAAGCACCAATGTCGGTGTCAAAACCGGCGGATCTCGGGTAGGGGATCCCGAACTGTGCATCTAAGGCGGATGGTAACAGGAGGCAGGGGACACGATGTTTACCCAGGTTCGGGCCCTGTTGATGGAGGTAATACCCTACGTCCTGCTTGATTATTCTTGATGATATGAGTATTACAAGAGTTGATCTACCACGAGATCAGAGAGGCTAAACCCTAGAAGCTAGCCTATGGTATGATTGTATGTTGTCCTACGGACTAAAACCCTCTGGTTTATATAGACACCGGAGGGGGCTAGGGTTACACAAGGTCGGTTACAAGGGAGGATATATACATATCCGTATTGCCTAGCTTGCCTTCCACGCCAAGTAGAGTCCCATCCGGACATGGGACAAAGTCTTCAATCTTGTATCTTCATAGTCCAATAGTCCGGCCAAAGGATATAGTCCGGCTGCCTGGAGACCCCCTAATCCAGGACTCCCTCAGTGGCCGCTCCTCCCGTGTCTGTGGGCGTGCCTCCCGTGCTTGCGGCCGCGCCTCCCGTGCCTGCGGCAATGCCATGCAGGCAGAGACAGAAGACGGGTGCATGGAGAGCGACGAGTCGGTGGCCAGCTTCTCCGTGTCCGCCGCCATCATCGAGGAGAAGTAGAACATGGGAGGCCACCGCCACTTGGGTCCCATGAAGGCCACCGCCGAGGCGATGACTGCGCATTCAGGTGGTTTCTTTGTTGCTTCATCTCTTCCGAGGACCTTCGTCGACCCCGCAAGTGTCTGCCGGACATGAGGAAGACAAAGGGATCCGCTGGTGGACATTTAGATTAGGTACTCCCTCTCCGGCTGGCGGGAAATATTTGTTCTAAGAATGGATAAATTGGATGTATCTATAACTAAAATAAGTCTAGATACATCCATACCTAGGACAAGTATTTCCGGACGGAGGGAGTATTAATTATACCAAGAGAGCCAGATTAGCACCACTTAGTTCATGTAAATGTAATGAAATCCATCATGTTTATATGAAGATCCAGCTTTTCTATACGAAATCTTGCATGCTTATATGAAAATAGTCCATGTTTGCACAAATTTCATCTGGTTGGTTAGAGTTGTGAAAATGTATGCCGCTGGCGTTTGATATTGTCCATCGCGGAAGGAAGCGGGAGGAAACTTGTCGGCTGTCGTTGGAGATGCTCTTATGTTGGAAATAATAGAGTCACATCCAATCCATTTGAGTTAATTGCATGTATGATTGTCCCTCTATAAAAAGTTAATTGCATGTACAGTGTACACATGACTTGCAGGGTGGCTTCAGCTTCATATAGAAAGTTAAAAAGAAACAAGTCCATCCTTAATCTTGTATTCTAAGTACTCTGTGAGTTCCACTATCAGTACAGTAGCGAAAGAAGTATATATTAGATAAGTAATATATAATATAAAAATCTAAAGTTAATAACAGAATTCGAACTCAGGTCATCGCGTTGCGAGCATCCGGCGCTAACCAGTCCATCACATTTTTGTTGTAGACCATGCTGGAGATATATCCCCATGTCTACTCTTATACTCCATCCGTTCCTAAATATTTGTCTTTTTCATATTTGAAATGGACTACCACATACAGATGTGTATATGGACATATTTTAGAGTGTAGATTCACTCATTTTGCTTTGTATGTAGTCACTTGTTGAAATCTCTAAAAAGACAAATATTTAGGAATGGAGGGAGTAGAAAACAGAGTTGGTGATGATGGTGTGCGTGCCATCCTGCAATATAGGCCGTCGGATTTATATCTAACGGAAGGAAGGAAACTATGGCAATTTTGCAAAAAGATACCCACACCCCTCTCCACGTTTGCAAATAAGGCCTTCCCTCATTCATCCTTTTCTCTACTCTTACTAGCAATGTGCCCGTGCGTTGCAAAAGATCCAAAATATAATAATACATGTTCACAAACTTGAAACAAAAACACTCTAGTTTGGTGTATATATCACTAAAATATACTCGTATTAGGTTTCACTCAAAATATTCCTTGTGGCTGTTTTGATGAGGTGGGGGAGGGATGTGGTTGGTTTCAATATACTAAGGGGTTTCTGCAAATTGGAGCAGACAAGTGGGGTCTTGTTGCAAAAAGCCATGAATTACATCATAGTCGTTAGATGCAGATCTGATGGTTAGAAATGACTGATGGCAGACACACCGTCATCACCAACTGAGTCTTTTATAGGAGTAGAGATAAAAAAACAGAGTTGGTGATGATGGTGTGCCTGCCATCCTGCAATATAGGCTATTCGATTTATATCTGACGGACAGGAAGGGAACTATGGCAATTTTGCGAAAAGATACCCACACCCCTCTCCACATTTGCAAATAAGGCCTTCCCTCGTTCATACTATTTTCTCACAAGATAAACTACTCATATAAATGCATCTTGATGTTCCGTGCAACACATGGGCATCTTGCTAGTCTCTCACAAGATAAACTACTCATACAAATGCATCTTGATGTTCCGTGCAACGCACGGGCATCTAGCTAGTTTCTTTTAAAATAGTTACTACGATAATTGGGTTGAAGTGATGTATTTTATGTTTGTCCCGAATGATTTCAGATTCACTAGTAGTAACAAAGAAAAGGTTATCTTGTTAATTAATAGAAAACAGGGTGAAAACTATCACATGAGGCCGGTAAAAACAAATCACATTGGGTTCAGCGTCATCGTCACTATAGCTGTGCGCACGCAGAAGTCTACATATCGAGGGGGCTACGGAGAAAAAGACATATCGAGTGTGTCCGAGCAAGGCATAGAGACACAATGTTTGAGAGAGAAACCAATTGACAGATTAAGATCAGATCGAGTTGTCACCCTTCTGCTGTCATTGTTGGGGTTGGGGTGGGGGTGGGGAGGGGGAGGGGAGAAAGACGTATTGAGAGTGTGTGCGGTATGCACAAAGGCACAACTAGCGAGTGTGTGTGTGTGTATCAGTGTGTGTTTGAAAGAGGAGTAGATAGATTACTATCAAGATCAAGGTGCCACCCTACTCCTTCATTGTCAGGTAGTGTGTGTGTGTTTGAGAGAGAAGCCAGTCGATAGATTAGTATCAAGATCGAGGTGTCATCCTACTCCTTTGGTGTCGGGAAGTGTGTGTGTGTGGGTGGGTGGGGGGGGGCAGTGACACTTACATATCTCTACTCTTATAAAAAACAGAGTTGGTGATGATGGTGTTCCTGCCATCCTGCAATATAGGCCATCCAATTTATATCTGACGGATAGGAAGGAAACTATGGAAATTTTGCAAAAAGATACCCAGACCCATCTCCACATTTGCAAATAAGGCATTCCCTCATTCATCCTTTTCTCCCACAAGATAAACTACTCATACAAATGCATCTTGATGTTTCGTGCAACGCATGGGCATCTTGCTAGTAGGGAGGAGTGTGTGTGACACATATCTATATTAAGGGATAGGTAGATAGGATGTCTGCGAGGCATACTTAAAGCATCACGAAGATAAACAAATGGTGTGCATGCAAATGCCGGAAAGATGAAGCGATAAACAATGCCTATGCGAGCGCATTAGTGGCTGTGGGTGGGCGGAATTAAAGGGGTGGGCGTGTTCGACAGAGAGAGCGTGTGTTTTTCTGTGTGAGAGACTTGTAGGATGGGGTAGAAAGATGAATTATAACCTAGATGGAGGGAGAGAAATACACGAAGTGCGCGTGTGTGCTTCCGATGCCCATGGGGAAATGAGATATGTATGCGTGTGAGAGAAATTGCACAATTCATTCACGTATCACTATCTAGCGATCGTGGACGTGCATCGCTTGAACATAAATCAATATCTACTTAGTATCGTGGCCAAAGCTACACCATCGATTCAACTCTATAAAGATTGGACACTCACATATCACATTTTTCTATCTAAATAAACCTTTTCAATTGTGCATGCCAAAGTTACAGTGATGTTTCTTCAAACCACCAATGTAGCTATCATGTACATGCACCATTGTTACGCTTGCATTCAAATTCATTAGTCTTGGATGATTTAAGGTTCTATTATGAAATAATATATGTAATATTCATAAGTGAATTCAACGGGTACGCAATTTATGAAATGGAGGCTATGTAATCATATGAGGTAACACTTTTAAGTAGCGGACTACAATATCCATTTCTTTTGTGGGACTACAATATCCATTTCTTTTTGTGCGCCTCTACACTGACACGTCAATGCATTATGTTTAAAGTAAATAACCAATAGCACTAAATTATCTATTTACACGAGAAATACATAGGCTGAGCGTTTGATCCCTTTTTTTGTGAACACGCCTCTACACCCGTACGATTGGCCGCTCCCGTGTGAACGTCCAACTTATCGGCGCATCATCCCGTGTTATTGTCTTTTTTTCTGGGGTGGAGTTCACACCAGTTATGAACTTCTGACGCGTGCCCCGTGTACACAGTCTCGCATGACCTTCCCGCTAGCACGGTCCAAAATTAGTTGAAACTGGATACGAACGATCCCGCGGGCGGCAAAATCTCCCGCCTCCTTCTAAAATTTCCGCCACCTAGTCTTTAGCATGCGAAATCCCCCTTTTGTCCTTGGTGCACGGAGGACAATAGTAACAGTACCGCTCTCATCTACATAATAGGTCGGGGCTGCTTTGGTAACTTCCGGTTCCCCCCACCACACGATACCCCCATTTCTTCCCCCTCCCGCAAAAATGACTAACTCCATAGGACCAGAGCATCTTACATCACGCCGTCCGTACTTCATCAGCCTTTCTTCCCTCCCCTCTTGAAATCCTAGGCTGCTCATCCACCGGCGTACCAGAGCCCATTCACTGCCAGTGGCGTCCACCTCACTGGATCTGCTTCTGCGGCCGCATCTACCCCTCCCGCCTCTACTAGAAACAAGTAGACTGCTCATCCACAACTCTACCACAGCCCATTCAGTGCCGGCCTTTTCCATGACGCCGGATCTGCTTCGCCTATACTCTCGTCAACCACAGCGCATCTGCAACGGCTCATTCATACTCCTCACCGGAGACGCTTCGTCCACACCCTCCTGGAGCCGCCCCACCGACACCCCCATTGACGGCCTCTGATCCTCTTCGCCGACACCTTCCTCAACCCTACCGGAGCCGCTTCACCGACACCATCGTCAACCCTACCGGGGCCGCTTTGCAAACTCACAAGTCCACGGCCACAGATCCGCTTCGTCGCACCCTCATCCAACCTACCGGAGCAGCTTCTGATGCCCCTTCCACGGCCGCAGATCCGCATTCTCGACACCATCCTTAACCCAACCACCGGAGCAGCTTCACCGACGCCCTCGTCCACGGCCACAGATCCGCTTCGCCCACACCGTAGTCAACCCTACCGGAGCCGCTCCACAAACACCCTACTCGACGGTTCTAGATCTCCTTACCGGGCCCCGACAGCCAGTGCAGCGTCATCACCCTTGATGTTTCTAACCTGATTCCCACCATCTGGCAAGATGGCACCCGCCACGGCCTAGTACTTCTCCTTTAAACCCGTCCAGCCTCACCTGCCCGGTGTACTTCAAATACACTAACATGTCACTGTTACCTGTTATGGAGCTGGCAAAAACTATAAGGACGATGTTTCTTCTGGATCTAACAGCTTGGCCAACCAAGATCCTGGACTGAGGCATTGCTATGATCTTGTAAGTGCGTCTCTCTCTCTCTTGTATTGTTCTATGCCTGCCAGCGTGCTTTGCTAGGATTTTCGACCAGTAATCCCTTTGGGCAGACAATAATTTCTACTACTGGCTGCTAAATTAGATATGTAGAGGTCATACATGATACTACCTCGTACCTCCATTCCTCAATATAATTCTTTCTAGAGATTCCGCAATAGGCTACATACGGAGGAAAATGAGTGAATGTACACTCGAAAATGCATCTATATACATCTATATGTGATCCATACTGGAATCTCTACAAAGACATATATTTAGGAACAGAGGTAGTACATTACACAAAATCATAGGTGGCATGTAGGAATTCTAGTGCACTACATTAGACTCCCTTAGAGTGCCTGCTAGTCCAGCACACAGAGTCATGGCTAGTTTATGCTACGCACACAATCGTTAATTGGTGGTTTAAATACGTGCAAGGGATATGCAATGTATTATCATGTAG
Organism: Triticum urartu; assembly: GCF_003073215.2. Taxonomy (NCBI): domain Eukaryota; kingdom Viridiplantae; phylum Streptophyta; class Magnoliopsida; order Poales; family Poaceae; genus Triticum; species Triticum urartu. Next base: position 484,940,803 of record NC_053027.1, read on the forward strand.
AGATGTCTGAAATTAGCCGTGTCAACTTGCAGATAGGGTTACACAATGAAAAAGTACAAGATGTATGTGGCAATTTAATGGAACATCGCAAAAAAGGAGAGGCAACGGTGAGCCTATGCAGTGTGCTATGGTAGCTCACTCCTCCATTCCAATCATCATGACATGTTATTTGTATGTCAGTTCTATTGGCCAAGTTTCTTAGGGACAGTTATTACGAGTTATCCTAAGAAAATAAGCACATGTGAATATAAGCTCCAGTCATATACCAGCAGCAGCTCATAGCAATTCATCATATAGCAGCAGCAGGAGCAGCTCATAGCAATTCATCATATAGCAGCAGCAGAAGTAGCTCATAGCAATTCATCATATAGCAGCAGCAGGAGTAGCTTATAGCAACTCATCATATAGCAGCAGCAGCTCATCACAATTCATCATATAGCAGCAGCAGCTCATAGCAATTCATCATTTAGCAGTAGCAGGAGCAGCTCATAGCAATGCATCATATAGCAGCAGAAGCAGCTCATAGCAATTCGTCATATAGTGGATTAGAATGAAAATTTGGCAAAAAATCAGAGGAGATCCTCACCTTGTTGGATGAGCTCATCCTTCAACAGCACCTCAAGGCCACGGCTTGGGAGGAGGGGAGAGGGAATAAGGTGCCTTCTGCCGCAGTGTGGCATCAGCCGTAGTTGTGCGGCGCCCGCCGGAGTAGTGCGTTGGATGGACCACAATGGAGCTGCTGCCGGAGACCATGAGAATGAGGGGCGGCGCTAGAGGGAGGAGCAACTAGGGAGATTTGGCCCTACCCGCCGGCCATGTAGCCTAGCTGGACAGAGCATCGTCAAGGACCAGGCCAGATGGTACCAGTGGCGACGGCTCGCTGGAGGAACCCTATCACTGTAGGCAGGGGATTGAGGTAGAGGGAAAGAGGAGAGGAGATGCAAGTGGGCGGGGCAATTGCATTTTGAGTGTAATATAGGCAGACAGCAGAGTCATTTCACTATTCTTCTTCCCTTCAATTTTTAGTGAGCTTCTACCCGAAACTCCCCCCTCCAAACCAAAGTAAGTTAAGCCCAAGCCCATAACTCAAAAATGACTTCTTTACATCTTTTATGGCTTATTTTTACAATAAGCTCTGAAAAGGCGGAATAGAACTGGCCCTTAACCTGCAATTCAATTGTGCATGCAATAATAAATCACTCATGCCTGCTATAGTGTACATTTAGGCATCATCATACATGTCATAACCTAATACATGTGCATTCCATTGTAGAATCTGGAATATGCAATGTTTATGTTAGTTCATACGTTGCACATGATGTTTAAATGCCCCTTAAATCTGGTTAGTCAAGTGATGGTCTTTAAGCCTCCTTCTTTGCTTCTTTTCTTGATACATCTATTCAATTGCTTGTTTGCATCAGCCAGCCACACCAGAACTTTTTGCTTTGATTACTTGCTGTTCTTGACCTAACACTCTAACAGAGCTTGTCAACGATTTAAACCCTAAGGGCTGCTGTAGTGGGGACTTGTCTAACTCATAGGTGACATAAAGGTTTGGCTGTACACTAAAGTAGGCTCCCCAAGAGTACCTAGAGATCTAGTTCGAATGCATGCCTAGTTTTTACATAGTGCACACATAGTAAATGCTCATTTCATTGTGTGCAAGTGCAAGAGATGTGGCATGTTTCATTATGTGGTGTTGTTTTGTTATAATCTCATCCTTTTGTGTTGTTCACAGACTGGAAAGTATGCATATTTATCTTCCAAGGAGATGAGTAACTAGTTTGTGTCACCTTGCAGAGGGGGTGCAATGAAGATAAGATTGAGGATTTCCATGTACAAGATGTTAGGAAGGATCCTTGCAAGAGAAGTAGGAGCAGCGCTGAGCCTGTTCAACCAGTTAAGGTAAGTCAATGTATCCAACTCAACAGTTCAATTCCTTGTTTGTTTCAGGCATAGTTAATTTGCTCTTTTCAATTTCTTTATTTGTCCTCAGCTAATGAGAAGCCCAAACAATGATGCCTGATGTTGGGTACTTGTATAACTATTAGTTGACATAATTAAAGGCCTTACCATTTAATTACTCTGGCGAAGTGTGCCTGAAGCTTTGAAGTCTATTAACCAACTATTACTGCATGAGGCTCACAATCTAGTTTATACTAGGCTAATGATTGCATAGCTTTGCTTGCTGTAGTAGGTTTGTATGAATCCCTCTGTTGTTCATTATGCTCCCTAAGACTTTAATTGAGATACAAAATGGCCAACTGCTTGCTTACTTATACGCAATATGCTATCTAAATTTGTAACTTGTCTGTGTTTTGGATTTGGCCCCAACATCATGCTCCTCTGGTGATCTAAGAGATATTTCTGTATGCAGGCTGCACAAACTACCATTTTTATAATTTTTAAAATAACACCTGCTTATGCTTCATGACGTGTAACATTATTGTTAGTCCTGTTTTGCCATGTACAAAATAGTTTGTCTTGCTTGATTCACTGCTATAACTATATTTTTGCCCTAGTCATGTGTACTTACACAAACATTTCAGGATGAAGTGACATCAACTCGATCTGCGAGGAATGTGGCATGGCTGTTACCAAATGATTATGGATTGGAATTGGAATGTGCTGATGTTCTCGAGCATGAACTAGAGGTGGCAAGACAACATGTGCATGATTCTCAACGTACAATCAACAAGTTGAGACTGGACATGCAGGTATTAGATGCATGAGTCAAAAAAATGAAACAAGACACTGAGGTAACCACGTAGGAATTGGAGATTTTGCAGACTGAAATTTGTGCTATCTGAATCCGGCCAATCCTATTTTCTGAAGAGATTATAGTTCAAATGGTAAGTTTTGTTGATGCGTGTCCATGATGTATGAGATTTATTTGTCCAGTGTATGTAATTTGCTGTTTGTGTATGCTTTATTATCATTGGTGCCGAACTATAATGCCTAGTGGGTATATTCGGCTGTAATTTATTTATTGTATAGTGTAGGATTATTGTACGTTTCTATGCCTTAGTCTTTTTATTGTATAGTGTATGTTTTTTAGAGGCGATAGTATAGAGTAGGATAATTCTTGAATTTGCTATATCATTGAAACGAGGGCCCACACGCCCACACATTTCCTGGACGCCATACAAACAAACAAACGTGTGTAATCAAAGCGGGCCTTAATTTGGCTGGTCAAAATAATATTAAGTGGATCCCGAATGATGTGGCCCACCGTAACAACGGCTCTTAGCAGGCTGTTAACAAGCCAAAAGCTCGATAGGGCCGTATAAATGGAAATGGCCCGCGAGCCTCTAGCAGACCGCAATAGATGTCAATTTTGTCTCGGCCCTTTTATTTTACGGGCCAGTAAGAGGCCAAAAGTGTTATGGGGCAGGGGAGGCCCAATTTGCAAACTAGGCTTTCAACAGGCCGAAAGTCGCGCTGGGTTGGAATGATGCCCTGCAAAACATGGGCCCCTAATGGACCTAAAGTAAAAGGCCCAACTGTTGTGCGGTCCATTAACAGGCCATGAGACAAAATGGGCTAGGAGTTGGCCCATTTACTGAATGGTCCGATAACAGGCCTAATGTCACGGCGGGCTAGAATTGGCCCAACTACAGAATGGGCCGAGAAAGGGTCGAAAGACGTTCCGGGCAGTTAACGGGATGGAACTGACGATGGGCCGCTAACAGGCCGAAAGAAGCTCGGGCCGCAATTGGGCCGAAAGATGTAGCGGTCCTTTAACGGGCCAAATCTGACGATGGGCTGGAAATTGTCAAATGTAGAATGGGCCTTTGATGGGCCGATTTTGTGTACCTTGTATGGGCCGTGCTTGTAAATGGGCCTGACTCAAGTAGGTCATTAATTGGCCAGCCCGCTTATTTTGATAGGCCTGGCCTTTTCACCGGAATGGGCCTCTGTTGGGCCGTGCCATGTGTCGACGTATCATAGGCGCCTCCTGTCCAATGAATGGATGACATCTATCCCAACGGTGAGCCAACATGTGTTTTCTCCGGCCAATGAGAATTTTACACGTGGAAAATCCTCATTGGTCTGGGCTGTTAGCGGGTTATCGGATCCAAAACCGGACCTGATAGCTTAACAGCGACCCGTTACGGTGGATGCCATGTGTCGGTCACCCTTGAAAAAAGCACTTCTGTGATGCACGATTTATCGTCATGGAAGTGGACACTTCCGTGATGAAAATTTTCGTAATGTCATGGAACACTTCTACGACAACACAGGTATGACTATCTTCATTCTTTCATAAAATTATCATGGATGTACATGCATGACAGAAAACGTGACCTACTGTGACAAACACGTATCATCACGGAAGTGTATTTTTTGTAGTGTATAAGATGATCCCTCACTAAATTTCAATGTACAAGTGTTCTCCCTGAGTATGCACCGTTGCTACAGTTCGTCGTGCCGAGACACCACGTGATGATCGGGTGTGATAAGCTCTACGTTCACATACAACGGGTGCAAGCCAGTTTTGCACGTGCAGAATACTCGGGTTAAACTTGACGAGCCTAGCATATGCAGACATGGCCTCGGAGCACTGAGACCGAAAGGTCGAACGTGAATCATATAGTAGATATGATCAACATAGTGATGTTCACCATTAAAAACTACTCCATCTCACGTGATGATCGGACATGGTTTAGTTGATGTGGATCACGTGATCATTTAGATGACCAGAGGGATGTCTATCTAAGTGGGAGTTCTTTAGTAATATGATTAATTGAACTTTAATTTATCATGATCTTAGTACCTGATAGTTTTTGCATATCTATGTTGTTGTAGATCAATGGCCCGTGCTACCGTTCCCTTGAATTTTAATGCGTTCCTAGAGAAAGCTAAGTTGAAAGATGATGGTAGCAAATACACGGACTGGGTCCGTAACTTGAGGATTGTCCTCATTGCTGCACAGAAGAATTACGTCTTGGAAGCACCGCTAGGTGCAATACCCGCTGCAGGAGCAACTCCGGACGTTATGAACATCTGGCGAAGCAAAGCTGATGACTACTCGATAGTTTAGTGTGCCATGCTTTACGGCTTAGAATTGGGACTTCAAAGATGTTTTGAATGTCATGGAGCATATGAGATGTTCCAAGAGTTGAAGTTAATATTTCAAGCAAATGCCCGAGTTAAGAGATATGAAGTCCCCAACAAGTTCTATAGCTGCAAAATGGAGGAGAATAGTTCTGTCAGTGAACACATACTCAGAATGTCTGGGTACCACAACCACTTGACTCAACTGGGAGTTAATCTTCCTGATGATAGTGTCATTGACAGAGTTCTTCAATCACTGCCACCAAGCTATAAAGGCTTCATGATGAACTATAATATGCAAGGGACGGAAAAGACAATTCCCGAGCTCTTCGCAATGCTAAAGGCTGTGGGGGTAGAAATCAAGAAGGAGCATCAAGTTTTGATGGTTAACAAGACCACTAGTTTCAAGAAAAAGGGCAAAGGGAAGAAGGGGAACTTCAAGAAGAACAACAAGCAAGTTGCTGCTCAAGGGAAGAAGCCCATGTCTGGACCTAAGCCTGAGACTGAGTGCTTCTATAGCAAAGGGACTGGTCACTGGAAGCAGAACTGCCCCAAGTATTTGGCGGATAAGAAGGTTGGAAAAGTAAAAGGTATATTTGATATACATGTTCTTGATGTCTACCTTACTAATGCTCGTAGTAGCACCTTGGTATTTGATACTAGTTCTATTGCTCATATTTGCAACTCGAAACAGGGGCTACAGATTAAACGAAGATTGGCTAAGGACGAGGTGACGATGCGCATGGGAAATGGTTCCAAGGTTGATGTGATCGCCGTCGGCACACTACCTCTACATTTACCCTCGGGATTAGTTTTAGACCTGAATAATTGTTATTTGGTGCCAGCGTTAAGCATGAAATTATATCTGGATCTTGTTTGATGCAAGACAGTTATTCATTTAAATTAGAGAATAATGGTTGTTCTATTTATATGATTAATATCTTTTATGGTCATGCACCCTTTATGAGTGGTCTACTTTTGTTGAATCTCGATTGTAGTGATACACATATTCATAATATTGAAGCCAAAAGATGCAAAGTTAATAATGACAGTGCAACTTATTTGTGGCACTGCCGCTTAGGTCATATTGGTGTCACTTGATGCTTGTGAACCATGCCTCATAGGCAAGATGACTAAGACTCCATTCTCCAGAACAATGGAGCGAGCAACTGACTTATTGGAAATAATACATACTAATTTATGCGATCCGATGAGTGTTGAGGATCGCGGCGGGTATCGTTATTTTCTGACCTTCATAGATGATTTGATCAGATATGGGTATATCTACTTGATGAAACATAAGTCTGAAACATTTGAAAAGTTCAAAGAATTTCAGAGTGAAGTGGAAAATCATCGTAACAAGAAAAATAAAGTTTCTACGATCTAATCGTGGAGGTGAATATTTGAGTTATGAGTTTAGTCTTCATTTGAAACAATGTGGAATAGTTTTGCAACTCATGCCACCTGGAACACCACAGCGTAATGGTGTGTCCGAATGTCGTAACCATACTTTATCAGATATGGTGCGATCTATGATGTCTCTTACCGATTTACCGCTATCGTTTTGGGGTTATGCTTTAGAGATGGCTGCATTCACGTTAAATAGGGCACCATCTAAATCCGTTGAGACGACACCATATGAATTGTGGTTTAGCAAGAAACCTAAGCTGTCGTTTCTTAAAGTTTTGGGCTGCGATGCTTATGTGAAAAATCTTCAACCTGATAAGCTCGAACCCAAATCGAAGAAATGTGTATTCATAGGATACCCAAAGGAGACTGTTGGGTACAGCTTCTATCACAGATCCAAAGGCAAGATATTCGTTGCTAAGACTAAATCCTTTCTAGAGAAAGAGTTTCTCTCGAAAGAAGTGAGTGGGAGGAAAGTAGAACTTGATGAGGTAATTGTACCTTCTCCCGAATTGGAAAGTAGTTCATCATAGAAATCAGTTCGAGTGATTCCTACACCAATTAGTGAGGAAGCTAATGATGATGATCATGAAAATTCAGATCAAGTTACTACCGACCCTCGTAGGTCAACCATAGTACGGTCCACACCAGAGTGGTACGGTAATCCTGTTCTGGAGGTCATATTACTTGACCATGACGAACCTACGAACTATGAGGAAGCAATGATGAGCCCAGATTCCGCGAAATGGCTTAAGGCCATAAAATCTGAGATGGGATCCATGTATGAGAACAATGTGTGGAGTTTGGTTGACTTGCCCGATGATCCGCAAGTAATAGAGAATAAATGGATCTTTAAGAAGAAGACTGACGCTGACAGTAATGTTACTGTCTATAAAGCTCGACTTGTTGCGGAAGGTTCTTTACAAGTTCAAGAAGTTGACTATGATGGGACCTTCTCACCCGTAGCGATGTTTAAGCTTGTCTGAATCATGTTAGCAATTGCCGCATTTTATGATTATGAAATTTGGCAAATGGATGTCAAAACTGCATTCCTTAATGGATATCTTAAAGAAGAGTTTTATATGATGCAACCAGAAGGTTTTGTCGATCCTAAAGGTGAAAAAAGTATGCAAGCTCCAGCGATCCATTTTTGGACTAGTGCAAGCCCCTCGGAGTTGGAATGCACGCTTTTATAGTGTGATCAAAGCATATGGTTTTATACAAACTTTTGGAGAAGCCTATATTTACAAGAAAGTGAGTGGTAGCTCTGTAGCATTTCTAATATTATATGTGGATGACATATTGTTGATTGGAAATAATACAGAATTTCTGGATAGCACAAAAGGATACTTGAATAATAATTTTTCAATGAAAGACCTCGGTGAAGCTGCTTATATATTGGGCATCAAGATCTATAGAGATAGATCAAGACGCTTAATTGGACTTTCACAAAGCACATACCTTGATAAAGTGTTGAAGAAGTTCAAAATGGATCAGTCAAAGAAAGGATTCTTGCTTGTGTTACAAGGTGTGAAGTTGAGTCAGACTCAATGCCCGACCACTGCAAAAGATAGAGAGAAAATTAAAGTCATTCCCTATGCCTCAGCCATAGGTTCTATTATGTATGCAATGCTGTGTACCAGACCTGATGTGTGCCTTGCTATAAGTTTACCAGGGAGGTACCAAAGTAATCTACGAGTGGATCACTGGACAGTGGTCAAGAACATCCTAAAATACCTGAAAAGGACTAAGGATATGTTTCTCATTTATGGAGGTGACAAAGAGCTTGTCGTAAATGGTTATGTCGATGCAATCTTTGACACTGATCCAGATGACTCTAAGTCACAAACCGGATATGTATTTATATTGAATGGTGGAGCTCTAAGTTGGTGCAGTTCCAAGCAGAGCGTCGTGGCGGGATCTACGTGTGAAGCGGAGTACATAGCTACTTCGGAAGCAGCAAATGAAGGAGTCTGGATGAAGGAGTTCATATCCGATCTAGGTGTAATACCTAGTGCATCGGGTCCAATGAAAATCTTTTGTGACAATACTGGAGCAATTGCCTTGGCGAAGGAATCCAGATTTCACAAGAGAACCAAACACATCAAGAGACGCTTCAATTCCATCCGCGATCAAGTCAAGGAGGGAGACATAGATATTTGCAAAATACATATGGATCTGTATGTTGTAGACCCGTTGACTAAGCCTCTTCCACGAGCAAAACATGATCAGCACCAAGACTCCATGGGTGTTAGAATCATTACTATGTAATCTAGATTACTGACTCTAGTGCAAGTGGGAGACTGAAGGAAATATGCCCTAGAGGCAATAATAAAGTTGTTATTTATATTTCCTTATATCATGATAAATGTTTATTATTCATGCTAGAATTGTATTAACCAGAAACTCAGTACATGTGTGAATACATAGACAAATAGAGCGTCCCTAGTATGCCTCTACTTGACTAGCTCGTTAATCAAAGATGGTTTAGTTTCCTAACCATAGACATGTGTTGTCATTTGACGAATGAGATCACATCATTAAAGAATGATGTGTTGGACAAGACCCATACATTAGCTTAGCATTATGATCGTTTAGTTTTATTGCTATTGCTTTCTTCATGACTTATACATATTCCTCTGATTATGAGATTATGCAACTCCCGAATACCAGAGGAACACTTTGTGCGCTATCAAACGTCACAACGTAACTCGGTGATTATAAAGATGCTCTACAGGTGTCTCCGAAGGTGTTTGTTGAGTTGGCATAGATCGACATTAGGATTTGTCACTCCGAGTATTGGAGAGGTATCCCTGGGCCCTCTCACTAATGCACATCACTATAAGCCTTGCAAGCAATGTAACTAATGAGTTAGTTACGGGATGATGCATTACAAAACGAGTAAAGAGACTTGTTGGTAACGATATTGAACTAGGTATGATGATACCGACGATCGAATCTCAGGAAAGTAACATACCGATGACAAAGGGAATGACGTATGTCGTTATGCGGTTTGACCGATAAAGATCTTCGTAAAATATGTAGGAGCCAATATGAGCATCCAGGTTCCGCTATTGTTTATTGACTAGAGATGTGTCTCAATCATGTCTACACAGTTCTCGAACCCGTAGGGTCTGCACGCTTAACGTTCGATGACGATTTGTATTATGAGTTATGTGTTTTGGTGACCGAAGTTTGTTCGGGGTCATGGACAAGACGAAGAGTATCGAAATGGTCGAGACATAAAGATTCATATATTGGAAGGTTGTATTCGGACATTGGAATGGTTCCGAGTGAGTCAGGTATTTTACTGGAGTACCGAGGGGTTAGCGGAACCCACCGGGGAAGTATTGGGCCAACATGGGCCTAAGGGAGAGAGAGGGAAGCCCACGGGAGGTGGCCACACGCCCCCCTTCTTGGGAGTCCGAATATGACAAGGAGAAGGAGGCGGCACCCCTTCCCTTTCCCTCTCCCTCTCCTTCCTATTCCCTCCGGTGGAAGAAAGGAAAAGGGGGGCCGAATCCTACTTGGACTAGGAGTCCAAGTAGGACTCCCCCCGTGGCATGCCCCTCCTAGCCGCCGGCCTCTCTCCCACCTCCTTTATATACGGGGGCAGGGGCACCCCAAAGGGAGACCAAGATTTGTCTTAGCCGTGTGCGGTGCCGCCCCTCCACAGTTTACCACCTCGGTCATATTGTTGTAGTGCTTTGGCAAAGCCCTGCGCGGATGACATCACCAACACCGTCACCACGCCGCCATGCTGACGGAAATCTCCCTTGACCCTCTACTGGATCAAGAGCTCGAGGGATGTCATCGTGCTGAACGTGTGCTGAATACGGAGGTGCCGTACATTCGGTACATGGATCGCTTGGATCATGAAGACGTTCGACTACATCAACCGCGTTACATAATGCTTCCGCTTTCGGTCTACGAGGGTACGTGGACACACTCTCCCGTCTCGTTGCTATGCTTTTCCTAGATAGATCTTGCGTGATCCTAGGAATTTTTTTGAAATTGCATGCTACGTTCCCCAACACCAACCGTGCCTTGTATCACTCAATAGAACCATCAACATGCATGCTTCTTTACCTTAAACACCCACTTGGAGTCAATGATGTTGACACCAGACATAGAGGAATCGAGCGCCAATTATCGTTCCTCTGTAGTGCCTTAAACTCCTGCTCCATGGCACTGTGCCAATGAGGAATCCGAAGAGCCGCCTGGAAATGCCGAGGCTCAACAGTGGGGTCAGCACTTGTCTATTCCATACACACTGCAATCCATGCAACCGTTCCGTCAGTGCGCTCCTTCAGCCGAACAATACCACTTTGACTACGTGTACGAGGACGTAGAATGGCGGTAGGTGGCGTAGGTGGCAGTGGAGACGGAGTCGATGAAGATGACGATGACGACGCAAACCACTCCCTAGAGGCAGAGCCAATCGCGCCAGGCGACCGACCTGGCGAGGAAGGCGTGGATGCCAGCTCGACCAACGCATGTGGGGACACCGGCTCAGCCCAAGCAACAGAGTTTGGCTCGGGCGAAGCTGGCGTGACCAGCTCGGCTGGCTCGGCCAATGCGTGGCCAACCCCATGCTGGACCAAAGTAGCAGGGCTCGACTCGGCCAGCCCTGTCGGTAAGCCAGGTGACGGAGGGGCATCGCGAGCGGGCTCGACAGACGTCCGTGGGGACGCAGGTGACTGCTCATCTAGAAGCTCGAGGCATGCTCCGCGGCTAGTACCTGCACCATGATTAGGTAACAACAAGGGGGTATATGCAGCATCAACAAATTGACCACGCAAAGGTAAAACGGATTTCTCAGGTGCAGTGGGAGTGGTGGAGGTGACCAGAAGTGCGGAAAAAGGAAAAAACATTCTAATCAAACACCACATCACGTGAGATGTATACGCGGTTAGAGGGAACATGAAGACACTTGTACCCTTTATGAAGAGAACTATAACCAAGAAGCACACACTGCTTAGACCGGAACTCCAACTTACGTTGGTTATATGGACGAAGGTGTGGCCAACACGCACACCCAAAGACCTTGAGAAACATATAATCAAGAACTTCATTCAGCAAGAACTCAAGTGGTGTTTTCATCTGATAGAGTCGTGTAGGGAGTCTGTTAATGAGAAAGCATGCAGTGGAAAACACATCACTCCAATACCGGAAAGGAACAGAGGCATGTGCAAGCAAAGCAAGACTAGTCTCAACTATATGACGATGCTTATGCTCAGCTACACCGTTTTGTTGATGTGTATGAGGACAAGACACACGATGTGTAATTCCAAGCTTATTAAAGAATGCATTGAGGTTGTGATACTCACCCCTCCCCAATCAGATTGCACATGAATGATTTTATGACTGAGCAGATGCTCAACATGCGCTTGGAATTGCAAGAAAATATTAAACACATTAGACTTGTGTTTAAGAAGATAAAGCCAAGTGAACCGACTGTAAGCATCAATGAAACTAACATAATAATTATGACCACTAACAGAGGTTTGGGTATGGCCCCATACATCCGGAAACACAAGTTTAAGCGGTTTACTAACTACACAACTCGACTCAGAAAAGGAAGCTGATGACTCTTGCCTTGCCGACAGACATCACAAACTGCATCAACATGTTTATTGGACACTACTGGAAGCTCCTGACGATAAAGTACACGTCGAATGATGGGAGTGGCAGGATGACCAAGGCGCGCATGCCAATGTGATGGAGACACACGGACACCGCTGAAAGCACTAGGAGAGCTGGTGGCACATCAAGTGCATAGAGATCATTATTGCGCAGTTGACCTCTAAGGAGTACGTCCCTCGTGTACCGGTCCTTAACAAAGAAATGAAAAGGATGAAATTCAACAAGAACATTATTATCAAGAGTAAGCTTAGGAACTGAAAGCAAACTATATGAAATAGAGAGAACTCGAAGGACATCAAGGAGACACAATTGTCTAGATCGATGAGTGAGAAGTGCAGTCTGACCAATATGTGAGATGTGCATACCTTCCCCATTAGCGGTGCGAACCTGGTCGTGTCCACGGTACGGCTCCTGTGTAGAGAGCTTGCCCATCTCACTCGTCAGGTGATTGGTAGCTCCCGTGTCATGATGCATCAATAGGATAGCTAGGAAGGAGCGTGGCCCTGCTCCTGACTCGCCAGGGCAGCCTGCTTCTCATTACCCGTGACACCCCTGATTCAATCATACACTAATCATACACGCAAACGTGTAAGATCAAGATCAGGGACTCACGGGAAGATATCACAACACAACTCTAAACACAAATGAAAGTCATACAAGCTCCATATTACAAGCCAGGGTGTAACACCCACAATGTGGCTATTTCTCCCACGTGTCAGGGCACGACTTAGAGGCATAGCCGCATGGTAGGTTTGTCGCAAGAGGGGTAATCTTCACACAATTCCATGTACTGTATAAGAAAGGGGTAAAGGGTTGGCTTACAATCGCCACTTCACACAAATACAAGTTAAACATAAATCATCTAGAGTACAATCAAGGTCCGACTACGGAACCAAAATAAAAGAAGACAACCCCAATTGCTAGATCCCCGATCGTCCCAACTGGGCTCCACTACTGATCAACATGAAACGAAAGATAACAACGACCAAGATCTTCATCGAGCTCCCACTTGAGCTCAGTTGCATCACCTGCACTGGTATCATCGGCACCTGCAACTGTTGGGAAGTATCTGTGAGTCACGAGGACTCAGCAATCTCACACCCGCGAGATCAAGACTATTTAAGCTTATGGGTAGGAAATGGTAGTGAGGTGGAGCTGCAGCAAGCACTAAGCATATATGGTGGCTAACATACGCAAATAAGAGCGAGAAGAGAAGCAACGCAACAGTCGAGAAGCTAGAAGTGATCAAGAAGTGATCCTGAAACTACTTACGTTCAAGCATAACACAAGGCCGTGTTCACTTCCCGGACTCCACCGAAAAGAGACCATCACGGCTACACACGCGGTTGATGCATTTTAATTAAGTCATGTGTCAAGTTCTCTACAACCGGATATTAACAAATTCCCATCTGCCACATAACCGCAGGCACGGCTCTCGAAAGTTTATACCCTGCAGGGGTGTCCCAACTTACCCCATCACAAGCTCTCATGGTAAACGAAGGATATTCCTTCTCCTGGAAAGACCTGATAAAACTCGGAATCCCGGTTACAAGTCATTTCGACAATGCTAAAACAAGACCAGCAAGACCACCCGCATGTGCCGACAAATCCCGATAGGAGCTGCACATATCTCGTTCTCAGGGCACACCGGATAAGCTAAGCATACATGTACCAACATAACCCAAGTTGCCAAGGGACGGTCCCGCACGGTGCTCTAGTTCGGACCAACACTTAGAGAAGCACTGGCCCATGGGGGTTAAAATAGAGATGACCCTCGGGTTAATTACTCCCAAGGGAAAGGTGTAGGTTGTTAGGCAAATGTAAAACCAAGGTTGGGCCTTGCTGGAGGAGTTTTATTCAAAGAGAACTGTCAAGGGGTTACCATAACACCCAACCGCGTAAGGAATGCCAAATCAAGGAACATAACACCGGTATGACGGAAACTAGGGCGACAAGAGTGGAACAAAACACCAGGCATAAGGCCGAGCCTTCCACCCTTTACCAAGTATATAGATGCATTAATTAAATAAGAGATATTGTGATATCCCAACATATCCATGTTCCAACATGGAACAAACTTCACCTGCAACTAGCAACACTATATGAAGGGCTGAGCAAAAGCAGTAACATAGCCAAACAACGGTTTGTAGGGAAGGTGGGTTAGAGGCTTGACATGGCAATATGGGAGGCATGATAAGCAAGTGGTAGGTAGCGCGACATAGCGGTAGAGCAAACAACTAGCAAGCAAAGATAGAAGTGATTTCGAGGGTATGGTCATCTTGCCTGAAATCCCGCAAGGAAGAAGAACGAGTCCATGAAGAAGGCAAATGGACATAGTCGAACGGATCCTCACAAACGCGACGTTACCGGAACTAACAAGAAGAAGCAACACCAAAAAGGAGCAAACAACATGATAAACGCACAAGCATAAACATGGCATAATGCGCAACCAAGTATGATGCATGTCCGGTTTAAAGATTCATGGCATGGCAAATTGCACAAACAACACTACAAGTTAAGTGGAGCCCAATATGCAGCGAGTTGCATATTGACGAAACACCACATTCCATTATTTAGTTCACTCCCGTTTCTGTACCCATCAATATTAAATGTTATTAAACATGGCAAGAGGTGAAGCATAATAAAACTACCTATCTAGGCAAGTTTAAATGAGGCCGGAACAACAAGAAACAAGTCCGGAAAAATCCTCATGAGCATATTTTAAAGTTGGTACTGTTCTGACCTATACACAATTTTATAGTTATTAAACATGCAAAGTAATGCCACCATGTTAAACTATGCATTTTTCTACTCCATTTACATATAAAGATTATTTAAAATCAAGTTATGGTTAATTAGTTATGAAACAAAACATTTTAACATGACATTTAAGAAAAATTAAAGCAAACAACATTTTAAACATTTTAAACACGTATAAAAGTGGCATATTATGAAACTACACAAAATTCTAATCATTTTACGTATATAAGTTATTTTAAACCGATGCACGGTTGGTGAGATATTATATGCATGAACACTAGGGACTTTTTTGTAAAACTGGCGTTCTCTGGATAAATGATTAAATTCACAACAGAGGGGAAAAACATGTATGGGCCGAAACCGGGCATACAATGCACTTGGTTGGCCCGACAGCATGGGAAAGAAAAAAAACAAAGGAGGGCGCTCAAGGGTGGCCTCACCATGGGCCAAGGCCCAGTCGGTGGTGCGGGCTTGGAGGCCGCTGGAACTTGGAGGCTAGCCACGCTGGCGTTGGACCAAGTCAATGAGGGGTGCGCCTCATTCATGAAGTAGGGAATGCAGCGGCGACGACCGCGGCCGGACTTGCGACTGGGACGACGTGGAGGCCAACCGGGCCGGGCACGGCAGACGGTTGGCGGAGCTCGTTGCGGGATCTGGCGGAGCTCGTTGCGGGATCTGGCGGATGCGGTCAACGGGCACGGCTTGAAGCGGCAAAGGCAACTTGGCGCTCGGGTCGTCCTCGACCTCACGTGGGCTACCACACGCAGAAGCAGGGGAGATGGTGGCAGCAGGGACTTGGCGCACGGCGGGGACGCAGGGGCTCCAGCGAGCGGCGGTGTAACGCCGTCGATGCGGCTATATCTCCCACGTGTCGAAGCATGACTTAGAGGCATAACCACATTGAAAGCAATGTCGCAAGTGAGGTAATCTTCACACAACCCATGTAATACATAAGGGAAAGAGATACATAGTTGGCTTATAATCGCCACTTCACACAATTACATGAATAAAGCAATACATCATCCAGAAACAATCAAGGTCCGACTACGGAACCAAAATGAAATAAGACTACCCCAAAAGCTACACAGATCCTCGATCATCCCGACTGGGCTCCACTACTGATCAACTAGGAACGGAACAACATAAAGAACAAGATGTTCATTGAGCTCCTCCTTGAGCTAGGTTGCGTCATCTACACGGTTCAACGGTACTTGCAAGCTGGTATTGGAAGAATCTGTGAGTCACGGGGACTCAGCAATCTCACACCCTCGCGATCAAGACTATTTAAGCTTATAGGTAGGGAAAAGGTATGAGGTGGAGCTGCAGCAAGCACTAGCATATATGGTGGCTAACATACGCAAATGAGAGCGAGAAGAGAAGGCAAAGCACGTTCGAGAAACTATGATCAAGAAGTGATCCTAGAACAACCTATGTCAAGCATAACTCCAACACCGTGTTCACTTCCCGGACTCCACCGGAAAGAGACCATCACGGTTACACATGCGGTTGATGCATTTTAATTAAGTTAAGTGTTAAGATTTTCTGCAACTGGACATTAACAAATTCCCATCTGCCCATAACCGTGGGCACGACTTTCGAAAGCTCAATCCCTGCAGGAGTGTCCCAACTTATCCCAAGCTCTCATGGTCAACGAAGGATATTCCTTCTCCCAAGGACAATTCGATCAGAACTCGGCATCCCGGTACAAGACATCCTCGACAATGGCAAACAAGTCCAGCAAGACCACCCGCTGTGTGCTGACAATCCCGATAGGAGCTGCACATATCTCGTTCTCAGGGCACACCGGGATAAGCTAAGCGTACGGGAGCCAAACGTACCCAAGTTGCCAAGGGACGGGCCCCGCACAGTGCTCTGGTTGGACCAACACTTAGACAAGCACTGGCCCGGGGGTTTAATAAAGATGACCCTTGGGCTGGCCGACCCAAGGGAAAGAAAAGGCTAGGTGGCGAATTGGTAAAACCAAGGTTGGGCCTGCTGGAGGAGTTTTATTCAAGGCGAACTGTTCAAGGGGGTTCCCATTATTAACCCAACCGTGTAAGGAACGCAAATCCCGGAACATAACACCGATTATGACGGAAACTAGGGCGGCAAGAGTGGAACAAAACACCAGGCATAAGGCCGAGCCTTCCACCCTTTACCAAGTATATAGATGCATTAATTAAATAAGAGATATTTTGTGATATCCCAACAAAATAACCATGTTCCAACGAGGAACAACTCCAATCTTCACCTGCAACTAACAACGCTATAAGAGGGGCTGAGCAAAGCGGTAACATAGCCAAACAACGGTTTGCTAGGACAAGGTGGGTTAGAGGCTTGGCTTAGCAATATGGGAGGCATGATAAGCAAGTGCTAAGTATCGCAGCATAGGCATAGCAAAAGAGCGAGCAACTAGCAAGCAAAGATAGAAGTGATTTCGAGGATATGGTCATCTTGCCTGAAATCCCGCAAGGAAGAAGAACGAGTCCATGATGAAGACAAACGGACGTAGTCGAACGGGTCCTCACAAATGCGACGTAATCGAAACCAACCCGAAGAAGCAACACCGGAAAGAAGCACACAACATAGTAAACAACCAACACATGGACATGGTATGATATGCGGGATGCGATATGTGATGCATATGCATGATTTGGAAAGGAATGGTTGAACCTGGCCTCAACTTGGAAAACCAAGAGTGCCACTGGAAAGAGGAGATGATTTCGGTTGAAATTGATATAAAGATCACCAGAATCGGATGCACGGTTTGGAAATGGCAAGCAAAACAAATATGGCACTGGTCTGCGATAAATAGCAAGTAGCCAACTAAATGCATCAAGATAAATATGTTATAACACTCAAACATGGCAAAAAAATACATGGCAGGGATCCACTCATGATGCTTGACAAAAGATGAACATTTAGCTATGACTACTTCACTTATTAACAGGTTCAAACAAGCATGGCAAAAGTGCAAATGATAACAGGTTACAGACTTAGAGAAAATAACAAGTCAAGAATTTATCATCAGGAAGCAATTTTAGAGCATGATAACTACATGCTACAGGAATATATCATAGCAAAGCAAGTCATGGCATGAAGCTACTCTAATCACTTAACAAAAGTCCTTTAGTGACCTTGAGCCAAAAGGGACCGGAAAATACAATTGCAAGCATGTGAACATAGCAAAACATAAACAGATTTAGACTTAGTGAAAAACTGGAGCATGCAAAACAGATTAACAAGTAGGCATGTTTACGAGCTCGATGCACTCATTACCGAGCATGGCATGAAAAACTAAGCATACACCCATCAAGAAGACATAGCATAGAAGCTAGACATGGTAAGAACAACAACATAGCATGCACGAATCAATAGCAATATCCTTGGCAAAATCGCTAAACATGTCAACAATCTGCCAGGATCATTTTTATAGCAAAAGTAGAGCTTGATTGACTCAAGCTAGGGTGCTCCATAATTTCATACAAATACATGGATGGATATAGCACCGCATTATCTACAAAACATCCTTACTGATCATGCTCAAAAGAGGCACGGATCACTAGGAAACAACATGAACATATGGCATAAAGACAAAAACAGGACAAGGACTTAGTGAAATTCTAAGTCCCTGAAATCAGCATCATTGAGTAAGCTACTTTGCATGCTTGTGCTAGTCACCACAAAGATCACAAAAATACATGGCATACACCCCTGTAAATATGGCATGGCATACATCAAAACACATGTAGAGTTCAGGATCATAGCATGCACACATTAATCATGGCAAAAATGACAAAAGGCCATTTGCTGAAACAGATCTGAAATATTCCTCACGTAGCCCTCTTCCAACAGCATTTCGGGCATCAAGATGAGCCCAAATGAAAATGATGCAATGAGATGAAATGATATACTTGTCGAGACGAACATTTTGATATGCTACATGCACGAATCGGAGCAACGGTGATGAAGTTATGATGCGATGAAATATGCATAAAATTACTGGGACTTAGAGAATTTCAACCTCGCAAAAGTCAACCAGGGATGGAGAGAAGCGGGACGGCGCGGATCCGGATCGGGACGGGGTGTTTGGTTGGACGAACTGGTGGATCTGGTCCCGATCCACCGGACCTCACCGGAGACGACGGAGATGACCGGAGATGCGCCGGAGACGGAGAAGGGCGTCCGGAGAGATGCACGGTCGCCGGAGAAGCAGCGGGAGGCCGCCGGCGAGCTCGGCGGGCGGCACAGCCGGGCAATGGCGCGTGGTGGCGGCGACCGGGGTGATTGTGGCGGCGTGGAGGAGGTCACCGGTGGCGCGATGCGGGGTCGCCGGCGGGAGGGTTCCGGCGGGAAGATTCGAGGCGGCGCAGGCGAGCTCCTACGCTCGGGCGGCGCGGCTGGCCGGAGGCAGCTCGCGGAAGCAGGTGACGGGGCGGTGGTGCGGCGTCGGGGCCGAGCTGGTGCGGGCGGCGGGAATGGCGCGGCGGCGGCGAGGCACGCCGGCGAACGGCGGCGACCGGCGGGAAAGGAGATGCGGGCACGGGCGGCGCGGGATCCAGGCCCGGGCGGGCCGGATCTGGGTCTCCTCAGGCCCGTGGTGGGAGGAGAGAGAGGGCGGTGAGGTGGCGGCGCGCGGTTGACTGAGGCGGCGGAGGCGATGACGTGGCGCGACGCTACTGGCCGGAGCGAGGTGGAGGGCAGACATGTGCGTCGGTGGAAGAAATGTCCGGTGCGTGCGGAGGAGGAGGGGTTAGGGTTCATCCGCGAAAATTTCGGGGAGGCACACATATATATATAGGTAGAGGGAGCTAGGAGAGTCCAAATGAGTGCGGTTTTCGGCCACGCGATCATGATCGAACGACCGAGATGGTGGAGGAGGTTTAGGTGGGTTTTGGACCACTTTGGAAGGGTGTTTGGCTGCAACACACACGAGGCCTTTTCGGTCCCTCGGTTAACCGTTGGAGTATCAAAGGAAGTCCAAATGGCACGAAACTTGACATGCGGTCTACCGGTAGTAAACCAAGGCCGCATGACAAGTCTCGGTCCAATACGAAAACGTTTAACACCCGCACACGAAAAGAGGTAGAAAGGGACACCGGAGGACATAGGAGCACCGGATTGCAAAACGGACAACGGGGAAAATGCTCGGATGCATGAGACGAACATGTATGCAAATGAAATGCACATGAGGACATGATATGGAATGCATGACACGCAAGCAATGACAAGGCAACAACAATGAATAACTGGAAGACACCTGGCACATCGGTCTCGGGGCATTACAACACTCCACCACTACGAGAGGATCTCGTCCCGAGATCTAGAATTGCATTGGAAGAAAAATGGAAGAGAAAGAGAAGAGGTAAAACTAAGTTGCTTCTTTGACAGACGAGTGAAACCACGAGCCTTGAGAGGTTGAACAATTGAAAGAAAGAATGCAATGAAGAAGAACAAAGTTGAAAGCACTCCGGTAGGGAAGAGTAACAAGAACAAATTCGGGCAGCACTCCGATTGAAAAGTGATACAAGACTTGATAAGATGAAAAGAACTTGAGCAAAAAGGTCACAACACTCCGGTTAAATGGATAAAACAAGAAAAGAACACGATCCTGACAAAACAAGAAGAAGGTTTGAAGAGAGCAGCAACACAATGCCTCCGGAACAAAAGTAAGAATGGAATGGAATGAACGAAGGGAAACACGATCTTGAGAGAGCACGCTTACAACAAATGCTAGAACGGAGTTGTTGGAAAACAAACAACGAAAAGAGTAGGCTTGTTGTGGGCTTATCGAAAACACGTCGAAATCTTGAGGTGGAATTCTGCCACTAACAAAACCAAAGATTGGATTGATATCAACAAGGAGACGAGAAACTTATTCACCGGGAGGATAAATGAAGAACTTGGATCATTTATAAGCACCATAAAAGTAACAATCCTTAGGGAAAGCTTCAGGTGAAATATAACCCAAGATAACTCCAATAACGAGATTGATGGGTTTAAATATCTCATTCTTAACAACATGTGAATCATGGAACATGAACTCAAATTATCAAGAATGGCATAATACCACCTCCAATAATATGGTAGAAAAAATTGCACTCCGGATAGCAAGATGAAGAAAGCTTGATCTCCTCGGAGAAGAATCTTGATGAACACTTCGAGAAGGAATTAAATCCTTTATGAACCATCATGCAGAAACTTCATGAAGAACTCCGATAAACAAAAGAATGATCAAACGAAAAGAAAGAGAAGTTGAAAACACAAGGTGAATCCTTGTAACGATTTAGATGAATCTCCGTGGTGATATAATTGAAAGAGGTTTGAACTCTTGGAAAAGAAAAGATAAAGCATCTCGAACCGAGAATGTGATATGATGAACCACTCCGGAAACCAGGAATTGAATTTACTCGATGAAACAAGAATAAGAATTACATTATGCTTCTCCTTCACCAATTAAATTGACGACAAACAATGGATTTGGCACACTACTTATTCTCGTAGAAAGGATTAAGATAGATATAGCATAACCTGGGAGGTCTCCAACGAACCACCGGTAGGGTTGAAACAACGAATCAATTGATATGATAAACGAAGGAAGAGAATCCTGAATGAATCACCGTAAGAATTAAAATGGCTGAAGAAAAGATAAAGGAACACCGGGAAGAATTATGAAATGAACGAAGATACTTGAGAGAATTTAGATACAAGAGGACGAATAGTTCACGAACTTCATAGAGAATATTTGAATGATGCACCGGTAAGATTTGGAGAATGAGAGCTGAAAGCTGAGAATGAATAAATTCTGAGATGATGGGCTCCGGAGAAACAAACTGAAAAGAATCTTGAATTTCTCTGGATAGGTGAAAAGAATTCCCACAATCAAAACAATTATGAGAGGATGGCAATAAGCTGGAATCACGAATCTTGAAGAGAATGGAGCAAGATTGAGAGAAAAATCTTCTTCGGTCTTCAAGTGTTGTGAAAGATGATGAGAGACACCACCATGAATTATTGAGGCAACCCTGGAATGAAGAATGGAAAAGTTGAGCCAACGATGAAAAGAATTTGAAAGATCTTTGGAGAAATACCGATGACTGATGATGAATCATTCTTACATCAAACTTTGAAAGAAATTTGGGAGTAACTCCGGGAAAAATTAGAAGAGTCAAGTAAGATCCTGGGAAAAGACCTGTGGGTTAGGGCCCACTCAAAAGATACACCGTTGAAATGATTACTTGAAAAGGGGAATGCATCGGTTGAATTAAATGGCTTGAATGAGAGAATATCCTCGAAAGATCTTGAACGAATGCAGAGTGGAAACACGAATCTTCTGAGATATCTTCAGCACTCCAGAACAAATGAATAGTGAGAAGTGAATTATTATGAGGTGCACCGGTATGAGAAGGCATTTGAAACGAGGAAAGGATATGATCAACAAAGCTTGAATTGGTTCCACCGGAGAAGAAAAAGAATGAAGGATGATGAACTTGAGGTTCCGTTATGATCTTCATGAGAATCACCGGATAAGAATATTCACGGAAAAGGATGGAGAGACTTCACAAGAATAAAAGGACACTTGATTAAGAAATCTGGGTCCTTGAAGAGAAAGGGGGGGGGGGGGGGAAAACAAAGGCAGCTTGGAGACGAATGAAACAAACACCGTTGAGAAGACTTGAGTTGATCTTGCGGATGCTGAAATGATCGGATCCACTTGAAGAGAAACACGCCGGTTGAAAAGGATTGACATGACAATCTCGATTATCATGAAGGTTTGGTATTCACATAGGAGTATGAGAACACCGTTTAGGAAAGGTATGGAATCAACATTTAACTTCGAAGCAACTCGAATACCACAACTCAAAAGAAAAACAAAGGGTTGGCTTGCAGAATAAGCCGGAACAAACATATGATAGAGATTTCGTCCGAAGTTTTCGTGGTGGGGCCTACACGGGCTCGATCGTATAGCACCATCATGTATAAGGCAGTGCACATGACATACGAAGCGTCCCCGAGTCGGCATAGCCAAGGACTCTTTAAGACACAACGAGACCACTGTAAAACCAACCATGGATAGGCGCACCACTAGACGTCGAAGCCCAATTTCATATCATACATCTGTCGGAAAGATATCCTAGGATCTACTTGAATTCCCACTTATAAACTCCCGAAACTTTCCAGTTATGCAATCAGGTGTTGGGGATACAGGGGAAGCATAATATCTCACCCAAACTAACAAATGCTACATCCAGCTGTATCCATCCTTCAACACATAACCAATAAACTTTCGGAAATCGTTTACCTCAACCTTCAAAAAGCATCCGTTATACGAGTTATGGAAATACTCCCGAACTCCCGCCCCAGTACTGGGTGGCGTCGAGGTTATCTCACCAGCAACTGCATAAAAGAGATTTTCGATGTCGGCGAACTCAGGTATTCCAGAACTGCAACGATAAAATTGTGATGACAACACCTCGGAGCTCAACACCCTGGGACACTGCCACAACCCCTAAATGTCAGGAGGAACCAAGAACAATGTTCTCGTCACAAAACCATCGGAACGATTCCAAGATACCCGTGTGATCCTAAATTTTTTTAGTGAAATTTGAGAAGAGAAGAGTCAAAACTCTACGTCAGGATGCGTCACCAGAGCGACGAAGGGACTGGGGAGTAAAAAGAATTCCTAAACTCTCCGATATATAATTCCTAAATGACTCAAAACATTTTTCTAGACTCAACAACGCCAATGATTCGATCAAGCAGGGGGCTCCTAAGGTCGGGGAAGGCTCTGATACCAACTTGTAACGCCCTCGATGCGGCAATATCTCCCACGTGTCGAAGCACGACTTAGAGGCATAACCGCATTGAAAGCAATGTTGCAAGTGAGGTAATCTTCACACAACCCATGTAATACATAAGGGAAAGAGATACATAGTTGGCTTACAATCTCCACATCACACAATTACATGAATAAAGCAATACATCATCCAGAAACAATCAAGGTCCGACTACGGAACCAAAATGAAAGAAGACTACCCCAAAAGCTACATAGATCCCCGATCGTCCCGACTGGGCTCCACTATTGATCAACTAGGAACGGAACAACATAAATAACAAGATCTTCATCGAGCTCCTCCTTGAGCTTGGTTGCGTCATCTGCACGGTTCAACGGCACCTGCAAGCTGGTTTTGGAAGAATCTGTGAGTCACGGGGACTCAGCAATCTCACACCCTCGCGATCAAGACTATTTAAGCTTATAGGTAGTGTCGTGGTTTTGTCACGGCAGATGTCCTAGAGAAAGGACTTAGTCGTGGAGCCATCGCGATGGGTTAGCTTGAAGGGGTTAAAGCGGACACAAGGACGCAAGAGAGTTTATACTAGTTCGGCCCCTTCAAGGAAGGTAAAAGCCTGCGTCTAGTTGTGATGGAATTGATGGGGTTTCGATGACTAGGGAGCAAACAAGCTTCGCCTATGTCTCGAGTTGTTGTCTATTGTTCCTGAACCGCCGCTAGGTCGCCTCCTTATATACACGGGTGACGCCCGCCGGTTCAGAGAGTCCCAACACCGGTTCATACTTGTCTCCGGGTTGGTCTCTCCTTATTCCTAGCTTACAATACAAGTTTACATACCAAGCCGGTTTACGGCTACAGGTCTTAAACCGACTACAGGCCTTGGGCCCTTATCTTCCTCCTTGGGCTTTAACACCTTTGAACTACTGATGACGTTAATCCGGCCCAGATAGGCCGGTTTACACCCAATAGTAATATCCCCAACATTAGGCCCCAGATTGATTTGTACTGGTTCATGTCAATCCTTAGCAAAAAATATTCGTCTTCAACATCTTCTTATAGTTGTTGAACCGCCGTGACGTCATCTTCTCTGGTTGCTGTAAACCGGTGTGACGTCATCTGTCATAAAGGAAAAACATCCATGATATCTTCTTTGTTTAATAGATTCGCAATGACCGAGGCGACAGCTCTGCTTCCAAGATTTGTGGTTCCTTGATTCACGCGCCTGACACATGTCTCTTGCATTATAAATAGGACCGAAGGGTCATTTCCTTTCTCCCCTTCGTCCCCTTTCTCTTCGTCTTCTTCGCGTTGCCAGCCTCGGAGCTCCGCCGCCGCCGTTAACCTCTGCACCGTCTTGGGCCGCTACATCAACCTGAACGCACCAGAGCACTTTGGTAGCTTTCCGCATCCTCCTTGATTCTGGTAAGCCTTCTGTTCTTCTTAACATGGATCTGTTCTAGGGTTTCATGTTCTTGGCGTGTTCATCACTTGTTCATGCTCGTACCCAGACTCCTGGATAGATCTGTGAAACCCTGCTCTGAGTAGCAGTAGCTTTTAGCATCCGCCTGTAGTTTCCTGCTCAAGTCCATCGATCTCATCTATATATCTGCCCATTGATTCACTTCCGCTCTGCTTTAAGTCTTCGACTATTTTTCTTATTTTCTGAACTTGCTTCAGATCCAACGCCGTAACAAGATCTTGTGAAACCTGTTTCTGCATACTTAACCATCTGCAACCTCAATTGCTTCAATGTTTAGGTCAGGCGGTTTAACCTTATAGAAAATTTTCCAAACCGGTATATTCCATTAGTCCCCTTGTTGAACCGCCAAATGTAGGTTGCTTCATGAAGCTCTGGTTTAGATAGGGCTGTTTCCGGTTTAACATTGTACATACCAGTGCATTTTAATCAATGCATTTTTGAACCGGGATCTTTTACCTTGTAGATTCCATCATGGCCAAGCAAGTGTATGAGTGCAATTGGGTTCCTTCTCGCGTCACCGAGGCTGAACTGGACGATTTAGTCCTGATTGGTGCTTTAGGTAGCAAGGATACAATCCATTGGAGGGCTCCTAGCAAAGAATTCCCTCCCACACCTCGAGAAGGAGAGGTTGTTGTTTTCGTAGATCACTTAGCCCGGGGCTTTAAGCCGCCCGGTTCTAAATTTTACCGGGATGTCTTAGCCGATTTCCAGCTCCATCCACAAGATACTGGCCCCAACTCTGTTACAAATATGTGTCACTTCCAAGTGCGCCGTGAAGCGTTCTTCCAAGAGGAGCCCATAGTGGAACTGTTCAGAGACCTATTCCATCTAAACCGTCGTACTGAATTTACTGATGGCTCCAATACGGAGTTGGGTGGTGTGGCAATTCAGAAAAGGAAAGAGGTCACATACCCTCACGCCAAACTGCATAGCCACCCCAAAGAATGGAATCAGACATGGTTCTACTGCAAAGACACCTCCCCTGCTGGTGAGAATCCCTTGCCTGGCTTTCGACCAGAGCGGCTCAGCAACACACACCCTTCTCCACAAAGATTGACTTGACAGGAGAGAAGTAAATATGCTCCTCAGCTGTCAAAGCTCAGAGCTTTTATGGCCAACGGCTTAACAGGGGTTGACCTTGCTCGTTGTTGGATATCCTGGAGCATACTGCCTCTTAGTCTGCGCTCCGATTTGATGTGCCAGTATACTAATCGTGTTGATGACCCACTGCGACACTCAAGAATCCAGCTCTCCGGTGAAGAAATCGCAGAGGCTGTACGTAAGATACTGAATGAACCGGAACACATCTGCGCCAGAACCGGCCTGCTTCCCTTATGTGCCACCAACAAACCGCCAGCTATAAGACTTTGATTTCTCTCTTTGCTGAATCTGTTATTGATATGTCTGGTCATTGTTTTTAATATCAGTGTCTGCATAATCAGGGCGATGATCCGTTTTGGAGCAAAAAACTGCCGCAGGAGAAGCCAGAAAAATCAGACAAACCGGAAAGAGCAACCCGGCAAAAGACTAAAGCTGTGAAGAAGACTGCCCATAGGAAAAGAACCACTACCTCTTCTAATCCGGCTCCTGACGATGAGGTGGATAATCCGGATTTTGAGGTAGAGCTTGACTCGCTTGGTTTATTTTTCATGCGTCTTATTGATGATGATATTTGTCAGGATGATGTCGAAGCCAGCCACGCGGATGTTGCCGAGGTAATTATTCTCTCTTCCGATTCAGAAACTTTGCCTTCACAAAAAGTTCGTCAGGCAAACCGGAAAGTTAAATTTTCTCATCCTCTTGCTTATCTGGATCCTAAACTTCTTATGAAGACCCAACAACACGAAGCTCGCTGCACCACCCGGCACAGCGGCCAGGTAGTTACCTCCGCCGGTTTACCAAACAGTCCGGTTCGGAAACGCCATTCCGAGGTCTCTAATTTGCTTGTCAGTGCTTGTCCTAAAGCAGGCTGCTTTCGTCAACCTCTTACTCCGCCTGACTCCGATTATCAGGTTACTTCCCACTCATCTTCTGGCGAGTCATCGGCTACTCAGCTCCCAATGCTCAAAATGGTGCTTGGGTAAGCTATACTTATTGTGATGTTTGCAGTACATTGCCTTAGAACATATTTTGTATTTGATTTTGTTATTCTCCTCAGGGCCAAACCTAAGCCAAGCAAGAAGGCCCGCCTGGACAAAGCGGCTGAAGAAGACGTCGTTCTTGAAGCGGACAAGACACCCAATGCTGAAGCGGCTATTCCTGAGGATATTCCCAACGATCCACCGCAGCAAGATGATGATCTTATTGCAGAAGAGAGGCCTACTGACACCTCAGGTCCTACCCATCAGCCTACAGGTTCCATCCGGATTGACAGCTCCACCGGTCCAGCAAAGCCTATCGACAAGCCAACAGCTCCAGTGCAAACCGGCGGTCCCAAAGATGATGAGGTTGTCATTACTGGTACTGGCCATACTGAGCCAACCAATCCAGTCGCTTTATCCAAACATTCTGCCAAGGAAGAACTTGCTGCCTTTGGTAAAGGCAAGTGGAACGCTGATCTGACGACTTACGCTGCTCTGAACGCCCAAGATATCCATTCCGGCTATCTGAACCGGCTGTATACCAGCCGTGACTATGAAGCTGGTCTGGTCAACATGATGAAAGACAAATATGAGGTAATTTCCATATGCTCCTTCCTGCTTGTATGCTTCCATTCCTGACTCTCCTAGCCCCCAAGGGCCGGTTTGGAATATTCTTTCAAACCGGGACTTAAATAATATAAATCTTGTTGTTTTGAAATTTGCTGATGTAGCCCCCAAGGGCCGGTTCAACTTTAGCGTAGTTAAACCGGTACTTTAAGTAATTGAAACTGCCGCATCAGAATATATATGATCAAATAGCCATTAGCCCCCAAGTGCCAAGTTGAATACTTGTATTGATCTTGGGACTTTGTAAACAATTGAAAGATGAAGATCAAATATGCATTAGCCCCCAAGTACTAAGCGCTTAACTTGTTGTGTGGTTGGTACTTGAATCCTTCTACCGGTTTGTTGAAGCATATATCTGTATGCATGCAGGCGGAGCTGAAGATGAAAGAGAACCAAGTCATCGATCCTCAAGAAGCCCTGAAAACCCAACAAGCTGAAACCTCCAAAGCAAAAGAAGAATTGGCCAGTGCTTTAAGCGCCATGGAACAACTTAAGGAGAACTTCAAGAAAAAACGGGCGGACTGGGCCACTGAGAAATCCGCTTTGATCAAACGGGCAGAGGATGCTGAGGCTGCACTAAAACCAGTGACAGATGAACTGACTAGCATAAAGCGGCACGTGCATGCCATTACTGCTGCTGTCTTTGGTAAGCTAGTTTTCCTACTGAATTGGCTCTACCTTCTGATAAATTCGCCGGTTTATTAACTCTTTATGGTATTTCAGGGACACGCATTGGTCACTTGGGGTCAGATGTACGGAAGAGGCTAAAAGCAGCCTATACATTGGTTGAACAATTGTATACTGGTGCCCAGCGGATCATCTGTACCGCCTCTCATAACAAACCGGCGCCTACCTTGATTCAAGATACTCTGATGAAACTGTCGGTGCTTCCTGCCCGGATTGAAGAGCTAAAGAAATCTGCTGCTCGAACCGGCGCAATCAATGCTTTAATCCGGGAAAAAGCCTGGGTGCCGGATTTTGATCCTGTTGAAGCGGCTCAGGGCTATCCCAGCTTGAAGGAAGACGGATCAGAATTCGGTGAAGCGGATCTGCGAGTGATAAATCGGGAGGTGCATCCACTAGCTTGTCAGTTGGCTGAGGAAGCAGACTTGTCTCGTTATCAAGCGCAATATGACAGTCAGAACAAGCGAATAGCTGCGCCAATCCATGAATCGAAAAATCTGATTCCTCCAATCCATAAGCATACTTACGCTCCCGATATTGACCCGTCCTTACTGATCCACGATGAAGCTGTTTTTCAAGCATTAATGGGAATCGACTGGACAACTGTGGATTTCCAGCCACTGGGTAGGGATACGGAGGCTGAAGCGGCGCAGGACGACCCACAACCATCAGGCCAGGCTGGTGACCAAGCTTGAACCGGATGCCGGTTTAAAACTGCCTCTTCTTCGCGAAAAACAATTATATTATTATGGGCACCATGTTGCCTTGTAACAGGCTAGCTGATACCTTTGATGTTGATATGCCTTCATGCATAATTTGTTCTTCCTGTGGCAATGAACTTTCCAAAACACTTTCTGAAATGAAAAATTCGTCAAGTGCCACCGCGGTTGTACCGTCAGGCGGAATATGATGTCTGCATATATGAAATCAAAACAAAATTTTAAGTATGACCAAATTTTGAGATACATAATACCTGCCGTGAAGTTGGCTTGGCCAATCTTGAAGCGGAGTTTTGCAAACCCATACTGTTGGAGCAGATAACAGCTCCTGTGTATATATATGACGCTGGTTTACCATGTAAACCGTGCCGGGTTATAATAAACACCGTGTTACTCCATAAGAGGATGTTAACAACACGGATCAAACCGGTCAAATAGCCTCCGGATTGACGTGAACTGTGTTCCGTCAATTGAAAAAAAAATTGTCGGTTTAAGAATCACAATGAAAAGCAAAAAAAACCCTTCAAAGAAAAGTGTGAAGCAAAAGAAAAGTTTTATTTAAGCTGATCAAATGGCATTACCATGGCTAAACACGACCAAGTTCCCGTTAGGTGTAACTATGGTTCTAGTCAGCCAGGTCCCCAGATGAAACCGTGGCATTTATGCCGACCAAATGGCGTGGTCATGGTTCGGGTTCGACCAAGCCCCCAAGTGATTCTGTGGCCTTAGGCCGACCAAGAGGCGTGACTGGTTCAGACATGACCAAGTCCCCAAGTGATCTGGTGGCTTTCGCCTATCAAGAGGCATGGTATTGGTTCGGACACGACCAATCCTCCAAGTGATATAACACGATGCTTTTAGCAAAGCGAACTCAAGGGGTAAACCGGAGGCCGCTTTAGAGCAACTCCGTGTAACCTCACATGATGTAAAGAACAGATACCCCGCTTTAGCTGAGGTTCCGGTTTATTATATTTAATCATAATATATACATTGTCATAATATGTACATAAGTATAGCCAATGGCTCAGGTGTAGTAAGGCCGAAGTTGAGCTATATTCCACGGCCTGTTAGTCTTCTCCTCTGATGTACGTGAGTCCTTATGCTCTCGAATATCGATCAGATAGTACGACCCGTTGTGCAGATTCTTGCTGACCACGAAAGGCCCCTCCCAAGGTGGGGATAGCTTATGCATGTTAGTCTGATCTTGGATGAGCCGAAGCACCAAATCTCCTTCCTGAAAGGTTCTGGTTCTGACCCGGCGACTATGATAACGACGAAGATCCTGCTGGTAAATCGCCGATCGGGCGGCTGCGATGTCACGCTCTTCATCCAACCGGTCCAAAGCATCTTGCCGTGTTGTCTCGTTGTCCGCTTCAATATAAGCTGTAACACGAGGTGAATCATGCCGGATATCACTGGGGAGAACCGCCTCCGCTCCATAAACCATGAAGAACGGTGTGTATCCTGTTGATCTGTTGGGTGTTGTATTGATACTCCATAGCATAGATGGTAATTCTTCTACCCAACAACCCAGCGTTCTCTGCAAAGGAACCATGAGCCGGGGCTTGATGCCTCTCAAGATCTCTTGATTAGCTCTTTCTGCTTGACCATTGGACTGTGGATGTGCCACTGATGAAACGTCGAGCCGAATGTGCTCTCGTTCGCAGAACTCCTTCATAGCACCTTTGGATAAATTGGTACCATTATCTGTGATAATACTGTGCGGAAAGCCAAACTGGAAAATCACCTTTTTGATGAACTGAATCACCGTGGCCACATCACACTTGCTAACAGGTTCTGCCGCCACCCACTTTGTAAACTTGTCAACCGCCACCAGGAGGTGGGTCTTCTTATCTTTGGACCTTTTGAAAGGCCCAACCATATCCAGCCCCCAAGTCGCAAACGGCCAAGTAATCGGAATCATTCTCAATTCTTGAGCTGGTACATGAGCACGCCTTGAAAACCTTTGGCAACCATCACACCGTCTGACCAGATCCTCCGCATCAGCATGAGCAGTTAACCAATAAAAACCATGGCGAAACACTTTAGCCACCAGAGACTTTGAACCGGCGTGGTGACCACAATATCCTTCGTGGATCTCACGCAAGATTTCACGGCCTTCTTCAGGAGACACACAGCGTTGGAAAGCCCCTGATATACTGCAATGATGCAACTCGCTGTTGATGATAGCCATGGACTTGGATCGCTGGATTATCTGCCTTGCTAGAATTTCATCCTCTGGCAACTCACCCGGTTCTTGTACGCCAGGTAAGGAAGCGTCCAATCCGGAATAACATGAAGAGCCGCCACCAATCGAGCCTCCGGATCAGGAATAGCCAAATCCTCTTCACCAGGGATCTTGACCGACGGGTTGTGCAGCACATCCAGAAAAACATTGGGTGGGACCGGTTTGCGCTGAGAGCCCAGCCGGCTTAAAGCGTCTGCTGCTTCATTTTTCCGCCAGTCCACGTGATCCACCTGATAGCCCTTGAAATAACCTGCGACAGTATCCACCTCACGATGATATGCTGCCACGAGTGGGTCCTTGGAGTCCCAAGTGCCAGACACTTGCTGGGCCACAAGGTCCGAGTCACCGAAGCACTTAACTCGACTTAGATTCATCTCCTTAGCCATCCGGAGACCATGGAGCAAGGCTTCATACTCAGCTGCATTGTTAGTACAAGGGAACATTAAACGGAGAACATAACAAAACTTATCACCTCGTGGGGAAGTTAGTACGACTCCAGCCCCCGAGCCTTCCAACTGCCTGGATCCGTCAAAATGGATGGTCCAATACGTATGATCCGGCTTTTCTTCAGGTGCTTGCGTTTCCGTCCAATCATTGATGAAATCAACAAGTGCTTCAGACTTAACCGCTGTCCGAGGCACATACTTCAAACCGTACGGCCCCAGCTCTATGGCCCACTTTGCAATCTGGCCAGTTGCTTCCCGGTTCTGGATGATATCTCCCAAAGGAACAGAACTGACCACCGTAATTGAGTGCCCTTGGAAATATTGTTTAAGCTTCCGGCTTGCCATAAAGACTCCATACACCAGCTTCTGCCAATGCGGATACCTTTGCTTGGATTCATTGAGCACCTCGCTGATGTAATAAACCGGACGTTGAACCTGATGCTCCTTACCTGCCTCCTTTCGCTCTACCACAATAGCTACACTGACCGCCCGAACATTAGCAGCAACATATAGCAGTAACGGCTCCTTGTCCACGGGAGCGGCGAGCACAGGCGGATTGGCCAATTGCTGCTTTAAATCCTCAAACGCTTCATCAGCAGCAGAACTCCAGACAAACTGATCCGTCTTTTTCAACATCTGATACAAAGGGATTGCCTTCTCACCCAGGCGACTAATAAACCGGCTTAGCGCAGCAATCCTGCCTGCCAGGCGTTGAACATCGTTGATACACTTCGGTTTAGCCAGGGAGGTGATAGCTGTGATCTTCTCCGGATTAGCCTCAATTCCCCTGTTGGACACTAGAAAACCCAATAGCTTGCCTGCTGGTACACCAAAAACACACTTGTCCGGATTAAGCATCATCTTGTATGTTCTTAGATTATCAAAGGTTTCTTTCAAATCATCAATCATAGTCTCCTTCTCCCTGGATTTAACCACGATATCATCCACGTAAGCATGTACATTACGGCCAATCTGCTTGTCAAGACAATTTTGTACACACCGTTGGTAAGTTGCCTGGGCACTCTTGAGCCCGAAGGGCATAGACACATAGTAGAAGGCTCCAAAGGGAGTTATAGATGATGTCATCTCCTGGTCCTTAACTGCCATTTTGATCTGATGATAGCCAGAATACGCATCCAAAAAACTTAGATGCTCACAACCCGCCGTAGCATCAATAATTTGATCAATACGGGGGAGGGCAAAAGGATCTGCTGGACAAGCCTTATTAAGATCTGTGTAATCCACACACATGCGCCAGGTGCCGTTTTTCTTGAGGACCAGCACCGGATTGGCAAGCCACTCAGGGTGAAAAACTTCAATAATAAAGCCAGCTGCTAAGAGCCTGGCTACCTCTTCTCCAATCGCCTTGCGCCTTTCTTCGTTAAATCGGCGGAGGAACTGTTTCACCGGTTTGTATTTAGGATCCACATTAAGTGTGTGCTCAGTGAGTTGCCTCGGTACACCTGGCATGTCAGAAGGTTTCCATGCGAAAATGTCCCGATTCTCACGGATGAACTCGATGAGCGCGCCTTCCTATTTCGGATCCAAGTTGGCACTGATGCTGAACTACTTGGACGAATCACCAGGTACGAAATCAACAAGCTTAGTCTCTGCTGCCGATTTGAACTTCAGGGCCGGATCATGCTCCGTAGTTGGCTTCTTCAACGGAGTCATGTCCACCGGATCAACATTGTCTTTATAGTACTTCAACTCCTCGGTGGCACAAACCGACTCTGCATAAGCCGCATCTCCTTCCTCACATTCCAAAGCGATTTTGCGGCTTCCATGAACCGTTATTGTCCCCTTGTGACCCGGCATCTTGAGCTGCAAATATACATAACAGGGCCGAGCCATAAACTTGGCGTATGCTGGTCGCCCAAACAGGGCATGATATGGACTTTGGATTTTTACCACCTCAAACGTCAATGTCTCCGACCTGGAATCATGATCATCCCCAAAGGCCACTTCCAGAGCTATCTTACCAACGGGATATGCTGATCTGCCAGGCACTACACCGTGGAATACTGTATTAGACGGTTTGAGATTCTTATCTGTTAGCCCCATACGTCGGAAGGTCTCATAGTACAGGATGTTAATACTGCTCCCACCATCCATGAGCACCTTGGTAAACTTATAACCTCCCACCTGAGGCGCCACCACCAAAGCCAACTGACCCGGATTATCGACCTGGGGTGGGTGATCTTCTCTGCTCCATATTATCGGCTGTTCAGACCAACGTAGATAACGGGGTATGGCCGGTTCAACAGAGTTGACTGCCCGCCTCTGAACCTTCTGGTCTCGCTTGTCCAAGCTAGTGGTAAAGACATGGTACTGTCCACCACTCAACTGCTTTGGATTGCTCTGGTAACCTGACTGCTATTTCTGCTGCTGTTTGTTGTAACCACCCTGGTTGTTCCGATTATTTTGACCATTATTTACGCCCGGATTACCATTAAACCCTGAACCGGAACTTCCTCCACCATAACCCGGCCCAGACCCTAAGCCATCGCCAGATTCGCGATCATACCGGAAATTATTAGAATTCTTGAACTCCTGCATAATAAAGCAATTTTTCCAAAGGTGGTTTGCTGGTTCCTCCTTCGTCCCATGTTTTGGACAGGGCTGGCTTAGCAGATAGTTTAGGCAGTTTGGGTTAGGGTTGGGTGCCCCACTACGATTTCTTGGCCTACCCTTGCGTCGCTGGCCATTGTTCTGTGCGTTGGTATTAGCCACAAAGTCCATGTTACCGTCCGCTTTACGCTTGCCTCCTCCGCCATTGCCTACCCAATGATGCTGCTGACCTTTGGAGCTTCTGTTCTTCTTTCCCTTCCCTGTCTTGTCATCATCAGATTCGGGATCCTTGGTATTATCAGAATCAGCATATTTCACCAAAGCGGCCATGAGAGTCCCCATGTCGGTGCAATGACGCTTCATCCGTCCCAACTTCAGCTTCAGGGGTCCAAACCGGCAGTTGCCCTCTAGGGTTAATACCGCGGTGTCAGCGTTGATGCGGTCTGAGGAGTGCAACACTTGTGAAACCCGGCGCACCCAATGAGTCGTTGATTCTCATTCCTCCTAGATGCATGCAGCTAAGTCCACTGTCGACATAGGCTATTTACTGGTATCTTTGAAATTGCTGATAAACCGGGCCCGCAATTGGGCCCATGAACTAATAGAATTAGCCGGTAAGCTTTTTAACCAAGTACGGGCCGTTCATTCGAGCATCATGGTGAAGTATTTTGCACACGCCGCGTCATCCACATCGAGCATCTCCATGGCCATCTCATAGCTCTCCACCCATGTCTCTGGAGGTTGATCCACCGTGTAATTTGGTACATTGCGCGGGCCATTGAAATCCTTGGGCAGGCGCACGTTATGCAAAGCGGGGATAAGGCAAGGGACCCCCAAAGAACTGGAAGTAACACCAGGTTCAGTCAAGGTGGTTGGATGAACCGTCCTGAGCTGCCGAGCCTGATGCTGTGCGGCTAACTCGTCCTCCCTGCGCGCGCGGGCCCGGTCCACCACTCCCTGAGCGTCATCAGCACCACCCGCCGGGTTGTTGTCCCGGGGTGCTCCACGTCGTTCATTACTCGACACTGCCGGTTCATCCATATGTCTGCTATAGCTCCGGCTTGGACGAGGGGTCAAGTGGATCCGGTCGTGGCTGTACGAGTATGCTTCCTGTTGGGCCAAAGCGGCCCTCAGAAGTTCCTTGACCCGCCATGTCTCTACTGCCTGCGGCGAGTCACCTTCAATTGGAATGGCCTCCGGCCGTGCAGCAGCGGCAACAAGATTGTCCATTGGGTTGGAGTAGTGACCCGGGGGTGTTAAAGCAGCCTGAGGTACAACGGTGTTTCGACGAGGCGGGTCGATCTGACGAGGCTGAACCGGTGCCCCGGTCCCAGGGGCTTCTGCCCGGTTGCCCTCCAGCGGATTGCCGGCTCTTGGCCCTGGAGTGTTGAAAAGGTCTCTGGCCTCGAAAACCGGAGGTAAGCGGGATCGGTGCTTCCTCCTCATGACTTCATGTGATGCGCTCTGGTCTAACATAAGCCTGTAGGCCTGTGCGTCTAAAGCAGTCCGCTCTGCGGCCATCCTAGTGTCCTCAGCCGCCAGATCCGCCTTGGCCTGGGTGATCTGTTTCTTTACCTTTGCGATCTCCGTATTGTGAACGTCCTGATCTGGCGGATTAACTTCCGCCATAAGCACAGCCAACGCATCAAATAGCTCTGATAGAACCTGAGCCGGCGGGCGCACAGGGCCTCCTGCCCCGGCGGCCATCGCTGCTGCTGAACCGGAAATCATTGCCACAGCTGTCGAAGAATGAAGCGCTGCTTGTGTTCCGGCCATGAATATTCCAACCCGGTTGGGCAGATCAGAGGGGCCCGGAATACTGTCGCCATCGGAACAGCTCCCAATCCGGCCATCTTGTAGCTGATAAAGAGATTCGGTTTCTCCGGTCGAAGATTCGTCACCGGAACAAATGACAGTCGCCCCGCGAAATCCCGATTCGTCCTCATGACTTCCTCCATGGATGACTCCCACGAAGGCACGCTTCATGGCCGGTTTAACCCGGGCGGATTGCGCACGCTAAGCCGTCTCGACGAGTTCGGTGCAGATGTACGGCTCAGGGCCCGGATCACCGATCTTACCAATGAAAACGTGAATGCTACCAAAGGGGACCTGGTACCCGTACTCAACTGAGCCGGCCTCGGGGCCCCAGCCTGCGTCGTCGATGTAGAGCCTGCCGCGACGACTCTTAGTCATCCGGCCTACAACATAGCCCTCGAGTCCTTCAAAGCGGCCCTCCAAGAACCGGAAACCATCGTGCGATAGCCCCACGGTGGGCGCCAACTGTCTTAGTTTTGTCACAGCAGATGTCCTAGAGAAAGGACTTAGTCGTGGAGCCATCGTGATGGGTTAGCTTGAAGGGGTTAAAGCGGACACAAGGACGCAAGAGAGTTTATACTAGTTCGGCCCCTTCAAGGAAGGTAAAAGCCCACGTCTAGTTGTGATGGAATTGATGGGGTTTCAATGACTAGGGAGCAAACAAGATTCGCCTATGTCTCGAGTTGTTGTCTGTTGTTCCTGAACTGCCGCCAGGTCGCCTCCTTATATACACGGGTGACGCCCGCCGGTTCATAGAGTCCCAACACCGGTTCATACTTGTGTCCGGGTTGGTCTCTCCTTATTCCTAGCTTACAATACAAGTTTACATACCAAGCCGGTTTACGGCTACAGGTCTTAAACCGACTACAGGCCTTGGGCCCTTATCTTCCTCCTTGGGCTTTAACACCCTTGAACTACTAATGACGTTAATCCGGCCCAGATAGGCCGGTTTACGCCCAATAGTAATATCCCCAACAGGTAGGGAAAAGGTATGAGGTGGAGCTGCAGCAAGCACCAGCATATATGGTGTGTAACATACGCAAATGAGAGCGAGAAGAGAAGGCAAAGCACGTTCGAAAAACTAAGTGATCCTAGAACAACCTACGTCAAGCATAACTCCAACACTGTGTTCACTTCCTGGACTCCTCTAGAAAGAGACCATCACTGTTACACACGCGGTTGATGCATTTTAATTAAGTTAAGTGTCAAGGTTTTCTGCAACTGGACATTAACAATTTCCCATCTGCCCATAACCGTGGGCACGACTTTCGAAAGTTCAATCCCTGCAGGGGTGTCCCAACTTAGCGCCCATCACAAGCTCTCATGGTCAACGAAGGATATTCCTTCTCCCAAGACAATCCGATCATACTCGGCATCCCGGTTACAAGACATCCTCGACAATGGCAAAACAAGTCCAGCAAGACCACCCGTGTGCTGACAAATCCCGATAGGAGATGCACATATCTCGTTCTCAGGGCACACCGGATAAGCTAAGCGTACGGGAGCCAACGTAACCCAAGTTGCCAAGGGACGGCCCCGCACGGTGCTCTGGGTTGGACCAACACTTAGACAAGCACTCGCCGGGGGGGTTAATAAAGATGACCCTTGGGCTGGCCGACCCAAGGGAAAGAAAAGGCTAGGTGGCGAATGGTAAAACCAAGGTTGGGCCTTGCTGGAGGAGTTTTATTCAAGCGAACTGTCAAGGGGTTCCCATTATAACCCAACCGCGTAAGGAACGCAAAATCCGGGAACATAACACCGATATGACGGAAACTAGGGCGGCAAGAGTGGAACAAAACACCAGGCATAAGGCCGAGCCTTCCACCCTTTACCAAGTATATAGATGCATTAATTAAATAAGAGATATTTGTGATATCCCAACAAAATAACCATGTTCCAACGAGGAACAACTCCAATCTTCACCTGCAACTAACAACGCTATAAGAGGGGCTGAGCAAAGCGGTAACATAGCCAAACAACGGTTTGCTAGGACAAGGTGGGTTAGAGGCTTGGCTTAGCAATATGGGATCCATGATAAGCAAGTGCTAAGTATCGCAGCATAGGCATAGCAAAAGAGCGAGCAACTAGCAAGCAAAGATAGAAGTGATTTCGAGGGTATGGTCATCTTGCCTGAAATCCCGCAAGGAAGAAGAACGAGTCCATGACGAAGACAAACAGACGTAGTCAAACGGGTCCTCACAAACGCGACGTAATCGGAAGCAACCCGAAGAAGCAACACCGGAAAGAAGCACACAACATAGTAAACAACCAACACATGGACATGGTATGATATGCGAGATGCGGTATGTGATGCATATGCATGATTTGGAAAGGAGTGGTTGAACCAGGCCTCAACTTGGAAAACCAAGAGTGCCACTAGAAAGAAGAGATTATTTAGGTTGAAATCGATATAAAGATCACCGGAATCGGATGCACAGTTTGGAAATGGCAAGCAAAACAAATATGGCACCGGTCTGCGATAAACAACAAGTAGCCAAGTAAATGCATCAAGATAAATATGCTACAACACTCAAAAATGGCAACAAAATACATGGCAGGGATCCCCTCATGATGATTGACAAAAGATGAACACTGAGCTATGACTAATTCACTCATTAACAGGTTCAAACAAGCATGGCAAAAGTGCAAATGATAACAGGTTACAAACTTAGAGAAAATAACAACAAGTCAGGAATTTATCATCAGGAAACAATGTTTAGAGCATGATAACTACATGCTACAGGAACATATCATGGCAAAGCAAGGCATGGCATGAAGCTACTCTAAGCACTTAACAAAAGTCCCTTAGTGACCTTGAGCCAAAAGGGATCAGAAAATACAATTGCAAGCATGTGAACATAGCAAAACATAAACAGATTTAGACTTAGTGAAAATCTGGAGCATGCAAAACAGATTAACAAGTAGGCATGTATACGAGCTCGATGCACTCACTACCGAGCATGGCATGACAAACTAAGCATACACCCATCAAGAAGACATAGCATAGAACCTAGACATGGCAAGAACAACAACATAGCATGCACGGATCAATAGCAATATCCTCGGCAAAATCGCTAAACATGTCAACAATCTGCCAGGATCATTTTTATAGAAAAAGTAGAGCTTGATTGACTCAAGCTAGGGTGCTCCATAATTGCATACAAAGACATGGATGGATAAAGCACCGCATTATCTACAAAACATCCTTACTGATCATGCTCAAAAGAGGCATGGATCACTAGGAAACAACATGAACATATGGCATAAAGACAAAAACAGGACAAGGACTTAGTGAAATTCTAAGTCCCTGAAATCAGCATCATTGAGTAAGCTACTTTGCATGCTTGTGCTAGTCACCACAAAGATCACAAAAATACATGGCATACACCCCTGTAAATATGGCATGGCATACATCAAAACACATGTAGAGTTCAGGATCATAGCATGCACACATTAATCTTGGCAAAAATGACAAAAGGCCATTTGCTGAAACAGATCTGAAATATTCCTCATGTAGCCCTCCTCCAATATCATTTCGGGCATCAAGATGAGCTCAAATGAAAATGACGCAATGAGATGAAATGATATACTCGTCGAGACAAACATTTTGATATGCTACACGCACGAATCGGAGCAACGGTAATGAAGTTATGATGCGATGAAATATGCCTAAAATTACTGGGACATAGAGAATTTCAACCTCGCAAAAGTCAACCCGGGATGGAGAGAAGCGGGACGGTGCGGATCCGGATCGGGACGGGGTGTTTGGTTGGACGAACTGGTGGATCTGGTCCCGATCCACCGGACCTCGCCGGAGACGACGGAGATGACCGGAGATGCGCCGGAGACGGAGAAGGGCGTCCGGAGAGATGCGCGCTCGCCGGAGAAGCAGCGGGAGGTCGCCAGCGAGCTCGGCGGGCGGCGCGGCCGGGCAATGGCGCGCAGTGGTGGCGACCGGGGCGAGCGGGGCGGTGTGGAGGAGGTCGCCGGCGGCGCGGGGCGAGGTCATGGGCGAGAATATTCAAGGCGGCGCGGGCGAGCTCCTGCGCTCGGGCGGCGCGGCTGGCCGGAGGCAGCTCGCGGATGCGGGCGACGGGGCGGTGGTGTGGCGTCGGGGCCGAGCCGGCGCGGGCAGCGGGAATGGCACGGCGGCGGCGAGAATGGCGCGGCGGCGGCGAGGCGCGTCGGCGGGAAAGGAGACGCGGGCACGGGCGGCGCAGGATCCGGGCCCGGGCGGGCCGGATCTGGGTCTCCTCGGGCCCATGGTGGGAGGAGAGAGAGGGCGGTGAGGTGGCGGCACGCGGTTGGCTGAGGTGGCGGAGGCGGTGACGTGGCGCGACGCCACTGGCTGGAGCGAGGTGGAGGGCGGACATGTCCATTGGTGGAAGAAATGTCCGGTGCGTGCGGAGGAGGGGTTAGGGTTCATCCGCGAAAATTTCGGGGAGGTACACATATATATAGGTAGAGGGAGCTAGGAGAGTCCAAATGAGGTGCAGTTTTCGGCCACGCGATCGTGATCGAATGACTGAGATAATGGAGGAGGTTTAGGTGGGTTTTGGGCCTCTTTGGAAGGGTGTTGGGCTGCAACACACATGAGGCCTTTTCGGTCCCTCGGTTAACCGTTGGAGTATCAAAGGAAGTCCAAATGGCACGAAACTTGACAGGCGGTCTACCGGTAGTAAACCAAGGCTGCATGAAAAGTCTCGGTGCAATCCGAAAATGTTTGACACCCGCACACGAAAAGAGGTAGAAAGGGACACCAGACGACATAGGAGCGCCAGATTGCAAAACGGACAACGGGGAAAATGCTCGGATGCATGAGACGAACATGTATGCAAATTAAATGCACATGATGACATGATATGGAATGCATGACACGCAAGAAATGACAAGGTAACAACAGCGAATAACTAGGAGACACATGGCACATCGGTCTCGGGGTGTTACAGGCGGGAGGTAGCACGACGCGGCGGCGGTCGACGTTCTCCTGGACGGCTGGATCGAGGGGGCTTGGCGACGTGGATGCCGGAGTTGGGGTCCTCGGCCGCGTGGTGTGGAAGGAGGAGCTCGTGCTCCTGGTTGCTGCTCGGGAGGCGCGAAGCAGAGGAGGCCGGTGCCTCGCGGGCTGTGCGGGGACGAGGAGGTGTCGGGGTGCGCTGCTGGTGAAGGAGCACGGGCGGCACAGGAGGAGGTCGGGCGCGACATGAAGCACCAAGGGGCGGCCATGGCGGGTCCCTATAGAGAGAGAGACGAGAGGGAGTTGAGGGAACCAGGGGAAAGGAAGGAAGAGAAGTAAAAGGGGGTGCGACGGGGGCTTGCCTGGGTGGCGGAGGGCGTCGGCAGGAGGAGCTCTGCTCCGGCGTGGCACGCGAAGACGACGGTGAAGCAAAGGACGCGCGGGTGTGGGGAAAATCGCCTGTGGTCTCAATAGAGACAGGAGCGGGGTCTGGTGCCCGAGCGGATGCTGCGCTCGTGCAGCTCGCGTAGCAAGGAGGGGAGGCTGCGGGCGGTGGCGAGAAGGATCTTCATGGGGATCGGGATGGCTGGGATGGATTGGTCCGGTGGGGAAAGCGAGGTGGAGCTCGGGCTGTGGTGGTTGGTGGGATGGGGAATCGAGGGAAGGCAGTGGATCGATGGATTGGAAAGATAAAATGGAGAGGTGGTTGGCTCGCGGTGGATCCCGAGGAAGATGGTGGCGGCGGCCGGGGAACTGATGGGACAAGGCTCCTAAATTTTAGGGTTAGGGGTCGTTTATATAGCAAGTGGATCTAAATGCAAACTAATGGAATCCCTTTGATCTAGATCAGACGGCTGAGAAAAAAATAGGTTTGGAAGTCCAAATAATGAACCGAAGATGTTTTAGGGATGATCTGAATCCAACGGCGACGACTGCTCGGGTCGGGTTCGAGACAGCTTTCGGACGCGCGCGCGAGGATGGCCGCGGCCTGACGAGAGAGGTTAGGTTGGGCTTGGCGGTAGGTAGTGGAGTATGTAGACGGTCTAGGGAGGAAATAGAGGGAAAGCCCGGCAACAGTTTTCGGAGACCGAAGACGTCCGACGTTAGACCGACTATAATGCCGCTACAGTTAACCGTTGGGGCGTCAAACGGACTCCGAATGCGATGAAACTTGGCAGGCGACCTACTAACAACATAACAACACCATACGCCAACTTTAATCCCATTCCAAGAACATTTTCCAGCCACTTATAAAATAATATTTCAGACATGCCGCGGGCGCGTGCGAGTGTGTCTGGGCTCAGAACGGACATCGGAATGAACTGGGGAAAACCGAACGGATGCAAGTGAACAAAGACATGATGATGCAATGCACATGATGACATGGCAAGATGCAACACGCAAGCAAAAGACAAGGCAACAACAGTGAATAACTGAAAGACACCTGGCGCAATGGTCTCGGGGCGTCACAACACTCCACCACTACAAGAGGATCTCATCCCGAGATCTAGGATGGCACTGGAGGGAAACAGAAGAGGAAGAGAAGAGGTAAATTAAGTTGCTTCTTTGACAAACGAGTGAAACCAAAGAACCTTGCGAGGTTGAACAAATTGAAAGAAAGAATACATCAAAGATGAACGAAGTTGAGAACACTGCGTTAGAACAGAGGAATAAGGAACATTACTAGAACCTTGTAGGTTGAAAGACATAAAAGGGGGTTGAAATGGACATGTAGTACATACAAGCACTCTGGTTGAAACGACAAGTACAATGAACGATATAGATCAATTACGACAACACTCGGGTAGGAAATGGGAGGCAATAAAATATGAAATTGGCAAAAATGAAAGCACTTGGATGAGACTCCGGTTAGAAGAGGAATGATAGACACAACACTCCGGTTAAAACAAGATAGAGAAGGAATAAGAATGATATAATTTGGACAGCACTCCGACTGTAAATGGTAGGAATTAGAATCATGAACTTTACAAGATGAGAGGATACTTGACGAAATCAACAACACACTTCCTCCGTAACAAAAGAATGGAAAACTAGATGGTTGGAAAGAAAAGAACGGACAAGAAGAATGGAAACTCTCGCAATTAAAATTGAAAGGGAATGCTTACGAAGAAAAGGTTAAACGGAGTTGTTGGAAAATCAACA
Organism: Triticum urartu; assembly: GCF_003073215.2. Taxonomy (NCBI): domain Eukaryota; kingdom Viridiplantae; phylum Streptophyta; class Magnoliopsida; order Poales; family Poaceae; genus Triticum; species Triticum urartu. Next base: position 484,984,257 of record NC_053027.1, read on the forward strand.
ACAACAAAAACAAGCTTGTAGTGGGTTTATGGAGAACATCTCAAAACTATGAGGTGAAATTCTGCCACTAACAGAAACAATAGATTGGATTGATATCAATGAGGAGACGAGAAACTTATATCATAGGGAGGATAAATGAAGAACTTGGGTCATTTATAAGCACCATAAATAGCAACAATCCTTAGGGAAGGCTTTAGGTGAAAATATACCCCAAGATAACTCCAATGAAGTGGTTGATTGGTTGAAAAGATGTCTTGAGCGAAGAGAAAATGAAGGATTTAGACATGTCACTCTTGAAAACTTGTGAATCATGAAACACGAAGGGAAATTATCAACAATGACATAACACCACCTCAAAAGATGAGATATGAAAGAATTGCACCTCGGAATGCAAGATGAAGAATGCTTGAACTCCTCAAAACGAGACATGTGTTGAACACCATGTTTATTTTAGAGTATAGCTTGGCGGGTCATGACTTCGAGAGAGATCTGGAAGAACAATTGAAGAATGAAAAGAATCCTTGATGAACCACCATGTAGAGCCTCCGAGAAGATCTCCGGTAATAAAAGGAAAGATAAGTTGAGAACACATGGTGAAGCCTTGCGATGATATCGATGGAGCTTTGCGACGAGATAATGCAGAAAAACCTGGAACTCCGGAAAAAGGGAAGACGAAACAATTGAAACCGAGAATTTTGATGAACCTTCGGAATAAGAAATTGGATTAACTCGATGCAACAAGAATAAGAATTACATTATGCTTATCCTTCATCAACTTAAATTGATGACAAGCAACGGATTTGGCATACTACTTATTCTTGTAGAAAGGACTAAGAGAGATATAGAGTAAACTTGACAAGGTATTGATGGAATCACTTGTGGGATTTGGAAACAACGAATGAATTGATATGAAAACGAAGGAAGAGAAATCTTGACCGAATCGCCATAAGAATTAAAAATGAAAGTAGCAAAGGCACAATTCACCGGGAAGAATTATAAAAAGAACGAAGATACTTGAGAGAATATAAATACATGAGACCGAATAGATCACGAGCTGACTAGAGGGTACTTGAACGATGCACCGGAAGAGTTCGAGAATGAGAGCTGAAAGCTGGAATGAATAATTCTGAGAAGATGGGCTCCGGAGAGTCAAACTGAATAGACTCCTGAATTTCTCCGGATGGTTGAAAAGAATTCTCACAATCGCAAACAATTATGAGAGGATGGCATGAAGCTAGAACCACGAGTCTTGAGAGAACGGGTAAGATTGAAGAGAAACTCTTCTGCGGTCTTCAAATGTTGAGAATGACGACGAGAAACACCACCCTGCATTTCTTGAGGCACTCTAGAATGAAAATTAGAAAGGTTGAACCAACGATGAAAAGAATTTGAAACATCTTGGAGAAAGATATTTGACTGATGACAATTCATTCTTACATCAAACTTGGAGAAGAATTTGAGAGTAGCTCCGGAAAAATTAGAAGAGTCAGGTAAGATCCTGGGAAAAGACCTATGGGTTAGGGCCCACTCAAGAGAAACACCGTTTACGATTTGAAAGAGAGATTGCGCCAGTTGAATTAAATGACTTGAATGAGATAACAACCTCGAGATAGGTTGAACGGATCTTGAGTGAAAAGACGGGCCTTCTAAGATATCTTCAGTACTCCAGAATAAATGAATAACAAGAAGTCAACTATTACGAGGTGCACCGGTATGGGAAAAACATTTGAAACAAGGAAAGGAATATGATCAACACTGAACTTGAATTGAATCCACCGGAGAAGAAATAGAACGAAGAATGGTGAACTTGTAGCTTCCTTAGCATCTTCCTGAGAATCACCGGATAAGAACATTGACGAAAAAGAATGGAGAGACTTCCCATCAATAAAATGATACTTGATTAAGAAATCTGAGTCCTTGAAGAAAAAGGGTGGGAGGGCGGGGAAAACAAAGGCAACTTGGGACAGATGAAACAAATAACGTTGAGAAGACTTTGAGTTGATCTTGCGGCTGTTGAAAAGGATTGACATGACAATCTCGATTATCATGAAGGGTTAGTATTCACATAGAAATATGAGAACACCGCTTAGGAAAAGTATGGAATCAAAACTTGACATTGAAGCAACTCGAATACCACAACAACAACAAAACAAAGGATTGGCTTGCAGAATAAGACGGAAACAAACATATGATAGGCCCCATATCGTATCATGTGTCCGTTGGAAGGATATCCTACGTGATACTTGAATTCCCACCTATTAAACTCCCGAAACTTTCTGGTTATGCAATCATGTGTTGGGGATATAGGGGAAGCATAATATCTCACCCAAACTAACAATTCCCACATCTAGTTGTATCCATCCTTCAACACATAACCAAGAAACCTTTGAAAATCGTGTACCTCAACCTTTGAAAAGCATCTGTTATACGAGTTATGGCAATACTCCCAAACTCCCGCCCCAGTACTGGGTGGCGTCGAGGTTATCTCACCAACAACTGCATAAAAGAGATTTTCGATGTCGGCAAGCTCAGGTATTCCAGAACTGCAACGATAAAATTGTGACGACAACACCTCGGAGCTCAACTCCCCGGGACACTGCCACAACCCCTAAATGTCAGGAGGCGCCAAGAACAATGTTCTCGTCACAAGACTATCAGAATGATTCCAAGATACCCACGTGATCCTAATTTTTTCCCATGAAATTTGAGGAAAGGAGAGTCAAAACTTCCACGTCAGGAGGCCTCACCAGAGCGACGAAGGGACTGAGGAGTAAAAACAATCCTACTCTCCGATATAAATAATCCTAAGACTCAAAACATTTTGTTCTAGACTTAACGACGTTAGCGATTCGATCAAGCAGGGGGCTCCTAAGTCGGGGATGGCTCTGATTACCAACTTGTAACACCCACAATGCGGCTATATCTCCCACGTGTCGGGGCACGACTTAGAGGCATAGCCGCATGGTAGGTTTGTCGCAAGAGGGGTAATCTTCACACAATCCCATGTATTGAATAAGAAAGGGGTAAAGAGTTGGCTTACAATTGCCACTTCACACAAATACAAGTTAAACATACATCATCCAGAGTACAATCAAGGTCCGACTACGGAACCTAAATAAAAGAAGACAAGCCCTAATTGCTAGATCCCCGATCGTCCCAACTGGGCTCCACTACTGATCAATAGGAAAAAAAGATAACAGCAACCAATATCTTCATCGAGCTCCCACTTGAGCTCAGTTGCATCACCTGCACTGGTATCATCGGCACCTGCAACTGTTGGGAAGTATCTGTGAGTCACGAGGACTCAGCAATCTCACACCTGCGAGATCAAGACTATTTAAGCTTATGGGTAGGAAAGGGTAGTGAGGTGGAGCTACAGCAAGCACTAAGCATATATGGTGGATAACATACGCAAATAAGAGCGAGAAGAGAAGCAAAGAAACGGTCGAGAAGCTAGAAGTGATCAAGAAGTGATCCTGAAACTACTTTCATTCACGCATAACACAAGGCCGTGTTCACTTCCGAGACTCCGCCGAAAAGAGACCATCACGGCTACACACGCGGTTGATGCATTTTAATTAAGTCAAGTGTCAAGTTCTCTACAACCGGATATTAACAAATTCCCATCTATCACATAACCGCGGGCACGGCTCTCGAAAGTTTATACCCTGCAGGGGTGTCCCAACTTAGCCCATCACAAGCTCTCATGGTCAACGAAGGATATTCCTTCTCCTGGAAAGACCCGATCAAACTGGGAATCCTGGTTACAAGACATTTCGACAATGCCAAAACAAGACCAGCAAGACCACCCGAATGTGCCGACAAATCCCAATAGGAGCTGCACATATCTCGTTCTCAAGGCACACTGGATAAGCTAAGCGTACATGTACCAACATAACCTAAGTTGCCAAGGGACGGTCCCGCACGGTGCTCTAGTTCGGACCAACACTTAGAGAAGCACTAGCCCGGGGGGGGGGGGTTAAAATAAAGATGACCCTCGGGTTAATTACTCCCAAGGGAAAGGTGTAGGTTGTTAGGCAAATGTAAAACCAAGGTTGGGCCTTGGTGGAGGAGTTTTATTCAAAGCGAACTGTCAAGGGGTTCCCATAACACCCAACCGCGTAAGGAACGCAAAATCAAGGAACATAACACTGGTATGACGGAAACTAGGGCTGCAAGAGTGGAACAAAACACCAGGCATAAGGCCAAGCCTTCCATCCTTTACCAAGTATATAGATGCATTAATTAAATAAGAGATATTGTGATATCCCAACATATCCATGTTCCAACATGGAACAAACTTCAACTTCACCTGCAACTAGCAACGCTATAAGAAGGGCTGAGCAAAAGCGGTAACATAGCCAAACAACGGTTTGCTGGGAAGGTGGGTTAGAGGCTTGACATGGCAATATGGGAGGCATGATAAACAAGTGGCAGGTAGCGCGACATAGCAGTAGAGCGAACAACTAGCAAGCAAAGATAGAAGTGATTTCGTTGGTATGGTCATCTTGCCTGAAATCCCGCAAGGAAGAAGAACGAGTCCATCAAGAAGGCAAACGGACGTAGTCGAACGGATCCTCAAAAACACGACGTTACCGGAACTAACAAGAAGAAGCAACACTGGAAAGGAGCAAACAACATGGTAAACACACAAGCATAAACATGGCATGATGCGCAACCAAGTATCCTGCATGTCTGGTTTAAAGTTTCATGGCATGGCAAAGTGCACAAACAACACTACAAGTTAAGTGGAGCCTGATGACCCACAAGTATATGGGATCTATCGTATTCCTTTTGATAAGTAAGAGTGTCGAACCCAACGAGGAGCGGAAGGAAATGATAAGCGGTTTCCAGCAAGGTATTCTCTGCAAGTACTGAAATAAGTGGTAACAGATAGTTTTGTGATAGGATAATTTGTAACAAGCAACAAGTAATAAAAGTAAATAAAGTGTTGCAAGGTGGCCCAATCCTTTTTGTAGCAAAGGACAAGCCCGGACAAACTCTTATATAGATAAGAGCGCTCCCGAGGACACATGGGAATATCGTCAAGCTAGTTTTCATCACATTCATATGATTCGCGTTTGGTACTTTGATAATTTGGTATGTGGGTGGACCAGTGCTTGGGTACTGTACTTACTTGGACAAGCATCCCACTTATGATTAACCTCTATTGCAAGCATCCGCAACTACAACAAAAGTATTAAGGTAAACCTAACCACAACATGAAACATATGGATCCAAATTAGCCCCTTATGAAGCAACGCATAAACTAGGGTTTAAGCTTCTATCACTCTAGCAACCCATCATCTACTTATTACTTCCCAATGCCTTCATCTAGGCCCAAATAATGGTGAAGTGTTATGTAGTCGACGTTCACATAACACCACTAGAGGAGAGACAACATACATCTCATCAAAATATAGAACGAATACCAAATTCACATGACTACTAATAGCAAGACTTCTCCCATGTCCTCAGGAACAAACGTAACTACTCACAAAGCATAATCATGTTCATAATAAGAGGGGTATTAATATGCATATAGGATCTGAACATATGATCTTCCACCAAATAAACCAACTAGCATCAACTACAAGGAGTAATTAACACAACTAGCAACCTACTAGTACCAATCCCGGACTTGGAGACAAGAATTGGATACAAGGGATGAACTAGGGTTTTGAGAGGAGATGGTGCTGGTGAAGATGTTGATGGAGATTTCCCTCCCCCGATGAGAGGAGCGTTGGTGATGATGATGGCGATGATTTCCCCCTCCCGGAGGGAAGTTTCCCCGGCAGAACAGCTCCGCCAGAGCCCTAGATTGGTTCCGCCAAGGTTCCGCCTCGTGGCGGCGGAGTTTCGTCCGAGAAGATGGTTTCTGATTTTTTCCTCATCGAAAGACTCCATATAGAAGAACATGGCCATCGGAGGGCCACCAGGGGGCCCACGAGGTAGGAGGGCGCGCCCAGGGGGTAGGGCGCGCCCCCCACCCTCGTGGGCAGGGCGTGGCCCCCCTGGTGAACTTCTTGCGCTCAGTATTTTTTGTATATTCTGTAAACGTCTTCCGTGAAGTGTCAGGACTTTTGGAGCTCTGCAGAATAGGTCTCTAATATTTGCTCCTTTTCCAGCCCAGAATCCCAGCTACCGGCATTCTCCCTCTTTATGTAAACCTTGTAAAATAAGAGAGAATAGGCATAAGTATTGTGACATAATGTGTAATAACAGCCCATAATGCAATAAATATCGGTATAAAAGCATGATGAAAAATTGACGTATCAACTCCCCCAAGCTTAGACCTCGCTTGTCCTCAAGCGAAAGCCGAAATCGAAAAATATGTCCACATGTTTAGAGATAGAGGTGTCGATAAAAGTAAAATACGGACATGAGGGCATCATGGTCATTGTTAGAACAACAACTTACATAATTCTTGTCATATGATTTCTTATGCTAGAGTAATAATTCAATCACAATTTCAAGCATGAATCGTAAACTTGATTGAAAACTAACAAACAATAATCTCAGTCATTGGAGCAATTGCAATTTATCATAACATAGGAAAGAGTCAATATATAAGAGCTTTTCAGCAAGTCCACATACTCAACTATCATATAGTATTTCACAATTGCTGACACTCACACAATACTTGTGGGTATGGAGTTTTAATCGGACACAGAGAAAGATAGGGGCTTATAGTTTTGCCTCCCAACGTTTTACCTCGAGGGTAATGTCAACAATAATAGTTCATGAAAACTCAGATCCAATTAGCCATATATACCAGGATCTTTCCAACATATTGTGCTTGCCAAAGGATAAAATCTACAAAGGAAGGGTGAAGATCACCATGACTCTTATGCAAGGTAGGAGATAAAAGTAAAAAATAGGCCCTTCGCATAGGGAAATAGAGGTTGTCATGCGCTTTTATGGTTGGATGCACAAAATCTTAATGCGAAAGAATGTCACTTTATATTGCCACTTGTGATATGGACCTTTATTATGTAGTCTGTCGCTTTTATTTCTTCCATATCACACGATCGTATAAAGCTTATTTTCTCCCAAACTAATAAGTCATACATATTTAGAGAGCAATTTTTATTTCTTGCACCGATGACAACTTGCTTGGAGGATCTTACTCAATCCATGGGTAGGTATGGTGGACTCTCATGGCAAAACTAGTTTAAGGGTATTTGGAAGCACAAGTAGTATCTCTACTTGGTGCGATGAATTCGGCTAGCATGAGGGGGAAAGGCAAGCTCAACCATGTTGGATGATCCATGAAAATATAATTTATCTCAGATGTAAGAAAACATAACCCATTACGTTGTCTTCCTTGTCCAAAGTCAACTCTTTAGCATGTCATATTTTAATGAGTGCTCACAATCATAAAAGATGTCCAAGATAGTATATTTATATGTGAAGACCCCTCTTTCTTTATTACTTCCTATTAATTGCAACGATGACCAAAACTATGTTTGTCAACTCTCACCAACTTTTATTCATCATACTTTTTCTATGTGAGCTCATTACTCTCCATAAGATCCATGTGATCTCTTTGTTTCCTTTTTTATTTATTTGTCTTTTCTTTTATTCACTTAGGATCATGGAAAAATAATCAAGCCCTTGACTCAACACTAATCTTTATTATATATAGCTCACGGACTCGATTACATAGAGGGATCATAAAGCAAAACTCAAAACTAGATGATGCCATAAACTTTATTCTACTAGATCAAGATATTACCAAAAGGATCGAACTATACCGGGGCACTCCCCCAAGCTTGGCAGTTGCCAAGGGGAGTGCCCATACCCGATGCTTAGTTCTTCTTTGTTGGTGGAGAAGACGGAGATGATGATGGATAGTAAGAGGTCCTCTAGCTTGCGGATAATGCCCTTGAGTGCAACAATATGCTCCTTCAACAAAAAAATTTCACGTGTGAGATACTTGTTCTATATACAAGCTTACTCAATCATCTTGAAAGCTTCGATCTCAGTTGGGGTAAGAAGATTGTGATCAAGTTGAAGGATGTCTTCTGCTGTCGGAGCATGATCCTCCGTGGCCTTCTTGATCCCTTTGTCCTTGTTGATCTCCATGGGTTCTTCCCTCTTCAGCTCTATCTTCATTAGCCAAGCATCATTGTCACCATTGTTGGAGGGGGGACGACATGATGCCTGGCCTTGACGACCCTGATAGGAAACAGCTCGAAACAAGAACAGAGGATATTTGCGTTATACAAGAGTCAAAACCTTCGGGAGATTATATAATGAATTTTTACCGACCAAAATATGTGTCGTGTAAGAAAACGGAGTCCGGAAAGCACACGAGGTGCCCACGAGGTAGGGGGCGCCTAGGAGGGTAGGGCGCGCCCTCCACCCTCATGTCCTTCCCGGACTGCTTCTTATTTTTCTTTTTTTTCTAAATATTCCAAAATGGAGAAATATTGCCTTAAAAACTGTTTTGCAGTCGGTTTACTTACCGTACCACATACCTATTCCTCTTCGGAGTCTAAAACGTTCCGGAAAGTGTCCCTTATGTATTCCTCCGGGGTTACGGTTTTTGTCGGCGTTCTGGGAACGGGGGTCCCCAGACTTGCCTGCCTGCGGCGTGGCTCAAAGGGGGGCCCAACACGGCCCATCTTCACCAACACAGACCCAAGACCCTCGCGAGGGGCCAAGCCTCGCGGGGCGGACGACGCGGAGCTTCCTCAGGCACGGCCTCACCAGGCTGGCTCGTGAGGAGGCGGAGAGATCAAGGCGGGGTACCTCATGAGGTTCCCGTGACGCAAACCATGACGACCAAGGGCGCCAGGCGGGCGCCAGCCGCGTAGTGTCCTCCTTTCCTCTTTGGTGCAAAGGGAGCAAGCGCAGCCACGGAGTACCGAGGCATCAGGCAAAGGTTGCCATTTCGGTGCAACAAGACCAAGACCAGGAGGACTGCAAGACGAAGGTCATCGTGGAGCCCAGGACGGCGTCACCACCAGAGCTTTGTGCAGGCGAAGACTACTTTTGTCAGGATAGCTAGTACTAGCTGCCCCCCTTCAAATTAGCCCACCATTGTTGGCTCCCTTCCCGCTCGATATTTGGGAAGAGGACCAGGGCCTCTATAAATAGGACTAGCCACCCCCAGGGGAGAGGGGCATCAAGAATCAGGAGAAAAGAAAGGGAGAGAGGGAAAAGGAGAGAGAGTGTTAGGGGGATCGAGATCAACAATCAGAGAGAGAGAGAGAGAAGGGTGACTGAACTCCTCCCAACAGTTCATCGCCCCAGCCAAGAATAGACCCTCGCGAGGCTGTTCTTCCTTGTATTGTTCATCATCATCAGCCCAAGAGGCAATCCACCACGCCACACACTGGAGTAGGGTATTACACCACAATGGTGGCCTGAACCAGTATAAACCCTGTGTCTCTTGTGTTGTTCTTTCCATAGCTTAGATCTTAGCGAGGCGGAGGGGTGCAGGTAGGTAGGAGGCGAAATCTCCGCGCGCACCCTAGTGTTCGAACCTCAAGGGTCTGCCGGAACCCGAAATCCGACATTTGGCGCGCCAGGTAGGGGTGCGCCGGAATTCGTCTTCCACCACCCTGTTCTCCTCCGACCATCGCGCCCATGTCTAATGCTCGTCGGGCCTGCGCCGAGCGCCGGGCCGCTCTCGCTTCCCGCGTCGCCCAGACGGCTCCTGTCGGCAGGCGTCCTCGCCGTTCCCCGTCACCTGCCGTCAACGCCGCCACCGGTCCGGCGGGGGACGAGCAGCAAGCATCGTCTCAGCATCCGTCCATGCGGTAAGACGGCCGCACCGCTACTCCCTCGCTCACCCCAGCTGGTTCTTCGTCCCGCGCACTCCGCGCACCCATGGAGGCTCGAGCTGCGCTCATCGTGGCAAACGAGCTCCTACGCTACCGCCCCGTCGACGACGTCTACGAAGAATGGCTCGACCGCGTCGCTGAGCTCCTCCATGCCGCAGGGGGCTCTCCTGCGGCGTCCGTTCCGCTGCACCGCACCCCGCCCCGCGCGGGCGACGAAGCTCCGGCGGCGCCCCGGCCGCCTCCTCCTCAAGAAGGCGCCATGGCTCCAAGGCGCGTGGCCCCTGGGTGGAACCCGCTCCGTCAGGTGCCAGCGCGGCAAGAGCAGAGCTGCCAAGAAGTCCCTCACCCGCAAGAAGCTGCCCGGGCGCTCCCTGCTCCAGCACGTCGCGACCATGCTCCTTCTCCAGCATGTCAAGACCCCGCGCTGCTCCCAGCTGCAGCACGTGGGGACATGCAAGACCAAGCTCTCCGTCACCCAAGGCCTCCCGTGGCCACAGCAGGCTGCCGTGCGGAGTTCCTCCAGCTCTACGAGCTGGGCATCGAAGCTGCCAACGGAGACGAAAAGGTCATGGCAAACTGGTTTCCCATGGCACTCAAGGACGGGGTCCGCACCTGGCTCCTGAACCTGGCTCCAGGCACGGTCTCCTCCTGGGACGAGATGCGCACCCGCTTCATCACCAACTTCCAAGGTACTCGCGACCGGCCGCCCGCCGTGAGCGACATGCGCCGCATCAAGCAACAACCTGGGGAGACCCTGCAGAAGTACATCCAGCGCTTCAACAACGCACGCCTCAAGATTCCCAAGGTGACTGAGGAGGCCATCATCTCAGCCTTCTCCGACGGCGTGCGTGATGTCAAGATGAAGGAGGAGCTGGCGATGCATGAAGACATGTGCACTTCCTTGGAGCTGTTCAACTTGTCAACCAAGTGCGCCAGGGCTGAGGAAGGGCGTCTCTCCCTCCTCGAGCTGCCTGCTGCAGACCCAGAAGAGAAGAAGCCCAAGGCCAAGGATGTGAAGCGCAAGGGGGCTGCCGTGCTCGCGGCAGAACCAGACACCAAGCGGGGCAAAGATCAGCCCGAACCTTCCAAGGGCAGCCGGTACTGTGTGTACCACGACCTCCACACCCACAACACCAACGAATGTCAAGAGCTCCAAGCCGTGCGAGAAGGAAGGATCGGCCGTCGCCCCGACCGCGGTGACCGGGGCTATGGTCGAGGAGGAGGAAGGAACGCAGGACGCTAGGAAGACCGTGGCCCGCGCCAAGGGTGACGCGATCAACCTCGCGAGGATCGCTGGCAAGACCCGCCTCGCGAGGGAGACTGGAGGGATCAGCCTCGCGAGGATCGCCCGCAAGGCAACGCAGGCCTCCCTCCACTGCCGCCGCAGCCAAGGAGAAACGAGGACCGCCACCAAGAAGAGGGGGCTGGAGGCTTCCAGGAGCCGCGCGCGATCGCCTGCATCCTGGGCGGGGCTCAGGCCCCAGCCTCTCAATGCATCTTCAAGCAGTTCGCCCGTGAAGTGAATGCAGTCCTCCCCAGGCTTGAAGCCACGCGCCCTCTCAGGTGGTCGGCGTGCGCCATCACGTTCAGCTCAGCAGATCAGCTCAAGTGTGCGGCTACAGCCGGAGTCCTCCCGATGCTTTGTTCCCCAATCATCAGCAACGTGGTGGTCACCAGGACCCTCATCGATGGCGGGGCAGGGCTCAACGTCCTGTCCGTGGAAACATTCAACAATCTCCAAGTGCCCTACAACCAGCTTCAGCCAACCAAGCCCTTCTCGGAATCACCGACGGCTCCACGGTCCCGATTGGGCAGGTCCGCCTCCCTGTCACCTTCGGGGCACGCGACAACTACCGCACCGAGCTCATCGACTTCGATGTCGCTCACATTCGCCTGCCATACAACACCATCCTTGGGTACCCAGTGCTGGCCAAGTTCATGGCCGTAACTCACCATGGCTACAACGTCCTCAAGATGCCAGGAAGTGGCGGAGTCATCACGGTGCCCTGTGAAGAGAAGGACGCGGTGTGTTCCCTGGAACGAGCCTTTCAGGCCGCGTCACTGGAAGACCCGGATCGCGGAAGCAGGAGGCTTCCCGAGACCGCCCCCAAGAAGAAGAAGACATTGTCCGGCCCGGCCCCTCAGGAGGCAGGCCCCTCCGGGCCCTTGCCTGCCCAGGGGGAACCTCCTTCCATCGCATAGAAAAGCGCGCCCGGCGCCCTCCTCAGGCAGGACTCGGGGGCTCTCCTCTGGAGGGCCACCAACCTGGCTAGGGTCACGAGGGAGGCGCTTGGGCACCACATGGAGGCGTGTTTCGAAGCACGTTTCCCTCAATAAGGAGTAAGGCAAGGAGAGCCAGACCCTTAGGAGTTCGTCAGCAAGGCCATTCAGGAGCTACAGGAGTCAAGGGTCATGAAAGGCGGCCGCCGTCTACCAGCAGTGGCTCCCCATCCAGGCGAGGATGGTGGGCTGCGCGTCTGCATCGACATACCAGGGCTCAACCGAGTCGCCTCTCTGGAGCGCCTCTGGCCCTCGCGAGTGGGGCGCTGCGGAGGTCCACCCCACAGCTACGTTCGCATGCCTTACGGCTTGCGGAACGCGGCTGCCACGTACCAGCGCCTCATGAGGGGCATCATGGAGGCACAAGAGGCCAGGTGTTCCGCAGCCCTGGCGGAGATGGAGACGGCCCGCGGGGAGCCGCCAGCACCTCCGGAGCCTCGCGAGGCCCCCGGGCCTAGGGGCTCGTGAGGATCGGCTTCCGCAGCCCACCGAGTCTGCTACACCAACACCCCTTCGTCCTCCACGTCATCAGGTGACATCTTTCAAGTTTTGCTTCCAGCTGGGAGCGCCCCCCAGGGCTGCATTATTCCCAAGCCGCGTGGGTCCGTCCCTGCGGCATGTATCCCTTTTATTTCATGTTGTTAGCTTACCTTGTTGGGGGTGCCCCTCGGGCTGCATGATCCCCAAGTCGCTTGGGCCAGACCCAGCGGCATGTATCCCATTTGCATTTATTTTCGGTTATGCGTTATACCCACCATGCTTGATTATTTGGTGCCGGTCCACGGCACCTCTTCTTCTCCATGCCGACCACTTGCACGTTAAAGGGGGGGGGTACCTGAGCATCGCGACTCAGGGCTCTTACTGGCTCTCCAGCCCTCACCCTCTGGCCTTGTCCACGGCATCGCGACCTGGCATACCAGCGACGGCTGAGACCAGCTCGAGGGCTGGGACCCGAGGACGTAGAGTGCCGGCATCTAACCAAATTTGCAGGGACACATCACAAGATAAGGCCCAGTGCCAGGCGCAACCCTCCTAGAGGTAGGGCCCCGTGAGTCCCGCGCTGGCCCATGGGTGCCCAGATACACCTCGCCAGGCCCTACCGTGCCAGCCACGTGTTAGGGCGGGGCTGTACACGCCCCGGGGGCTCCTCCCGGAGGGGGCCCCCTCCCACGTACCAGTGGAAGCACCATGCTCCGCACTGGCTGACGACACTGCCGAGGAGCGGCTATGCCCATACACATACGGAAGCGCTATGCTCCGCGCTGGTGATAAACAACTAAGGGTGGCCCCCGGGCCGCATCAACCTCAGGGAGCCCAGAGCTCAGTGTCTAGCCTCATCGTAACGCCTCCCCTCGGGAGTGCCGCGCGAGGGGGCTGGGCACGGGGGCAGCGCCTAGGTCACGCCCAGACGCACGCCGCCCAGCCAGACCCCCCCAGGGCCTGGTTCGTCACGCGTCTCTCCCCGAGCGGAGCCAAGGTACGAAGGCCGTTTGAGCATCAAGGGGGACTCCTGAGCATCGCGACTCAGGAGCCGAATTGGTCGCGTATCCCCTCACTCCTTAGTTCCGAAAGGCTAACGGCGGTTGAGGTATGCGCGTGGCCGGGCTCTGCAGACGTAGAACGGTAGATCCACCCACATCACACCTCCCTACTTGCTGTTCATGCGCCAAGGGGGACTCCTGAGCATCGCGACTCAGGAGCCTAACTTGTCACGTAGCCCCTCACTCCTTGGCCCCGTCCTGGTTTCCGGTCGGGACTAACGCTGGGTGTAGTATGCGAGAGGCCGGGCTCTGCTGGCGTAGAACATAAGCAAGTAGGAAGGAAAAGCGCAAATTTCACGGAATTCAAAAGAAAATATCACAGTCCACACTGTTGTCTCAATGCCAAACGCAAGTTTAAACGCCTCCCCAAGGCACGATACATGTGCAGGAATTAAAGGCAGGACAGGAGCCACAATGGAGTCACTTGTCGGCGGTGGAGCAGCGCGGAGTGGGTGCGCCTCATGGAGCAGTGGGGTCGGCAGCGCCTTGCTTCGGCTTGCTGCTGAAGGCCCGGAACTTCCCCAGCAGAGCCTCCGCGCGACCCTTCATGGCCTCGGCAGCGGCAGCGGCACGCTCGCCGCTTACTGGCTCCAGCAGGCCGTCGAGGTCGACGCCGGGATCGCGTAGGTAGATGTGGGTGAGGACCCGCGTCAGCGCTGCAGAAGACAGGACACGCGCCTCGGCCTCGGCCGTGGGGCCAAGGCCAAGGGCGACATCTTCAAGAGCGCGAACCAGGAAGGGAAGCAGCTTGGCGGGGCCGTCCTCGGCGCCAGCCAGCGGGCTCTCCAGGCCACTGACGTAAAGCGTCCTCAGCGAGGAGCGAGCCTTCGCCTCCATCTCCGTGAAGGCCACGCAGTCCTCGGCAAGAACCAGGGCCTTGTCGTCCAGCTCGGCCTTCCTCGCCCCCAACTCCTGCTCCAGCGCGCCTAGGCGGTCGCGGCGCTTCCTGAGCTTGACCTCCCTCTCCTTGACGGCCAGCTGGCGAGCCTTCACGCCTTCTTCCTGCTCTTGGCGAAGGCGGACCTCTTTCACGAGCTGGTCCCGCAGGCCCTGCAGCTCGTCCTCCAGCGCCTTGCAGCGACCACGGACGTCGACCACCTCCCCCAGGGCTGCGTCACGAGCAGCCTTCGCCTCAAGGACGGCCTACTTCTCCTCATCGCAAGCCGTCGAGGCCTGGACCAGCACCGCCCGAATCAAAGCATCGGAGCGAACCCATCCTGAAGCCAGCTCCAAGCGCCCGGCCACCAAGCGAGGGTCGGCGTCAAGAAGATCCTGCCGCAGTCGGTCCAGCTCGGCAACAGCACGATCCAGAACGGCAGAAGGAGTCGGAGAGACAGCACCACATGGAGTAGGAGGAGAAGGCGGCTGCGCGGCCACAGCATCCTGAGGCGGAGTCTGCTGCGCCCCAACGGCTATAGTGGCGGCGGCAGGCAAGGACATCTCGGGAGTCACTTGGGCCGTGGGGGCCGAGCTCGCCCCAGCCGGCTCAGCCAGGCCTCGCGAGGACGACCGGGCAGGAGAAGCCGTGCGTCGCGGTCACCCTCCTTCGCGGGCAGAGGCGCTGCCACGGATGGAACCTCAGGAGCTCCCTTCAGCTTCTTTGATGCGGGCGCCAGCCTATCCAAAAGATGCGGGCGTCAAGCCTCAGAAGCAGAACAAGAAATAAAGAAAAGAATCAAACGCTTACGGGTCGTCGCCAGTGAGCTCGAGCGGCCTCTGGCCAAATTTGAAGCCTGAAAGCCGGCTGGAAGGGTCAACCTCGGGAAGCTTGGAAGTGGAAGGTGCGGTCCACCTCGGGGCCGGGGCAGACCCGCCGGAGATCAGCCCGGTCCTGTCCTTCTTCGGGATCGGGGGCAAGCTCCCGCCGTCCTGCTCGTCGTCATCCTCGTCGTCATCCTCGTCGTCATCGCTCGGAGAGAGGCGGAGAACGCGGGACCTGCGCCGGGGGAGGGGAGCCCTCGACTCTCCGTCAGTCGCCTCGGAGTCAGGCCCTCTTTCTCGCTCCCCTCCTTCCTCCTCTTCACTGGAGTCGTCGGAGGGCACGTCCACCGGTTCCTCGGGAGTCTCCATGGGCACGGGCCCATCCCCGTTGAAGACGGGCATGGAGTCCACTACCTGCTCCCAGTCGTCGCGGAGGAACAAGGGAGTAGGAGCGCCCTCCAACCTCGCCACATCGCCCCCGACCAGAGATTGGAGAACAAGCGAGTGTGTCTGGGCTCAGAACAGACAACAGAAGGAATTGGGGAACACCGGACAGATGCAGGTGCACGAAGACATGATGATGCAATGCACATGATGACATGCCAAGATGCAAATGGCAAGCAAAAGACAAGGCAACAATAGTGAATGACTGAAAGACACCTAGCGCAACGGTCTCGGGGAGTCACACAAGGGCCTCGAGGGCTCGAATACATAGCTCGATACATAAGCGAGTCAACTTGAAGATGGGGCAAGGTTGCCCGCGCTTGCTATCCGGAGGGGGCCCTCGCCATCCACTTCGAGTACAACGGGGCCTCCTTGCTTTTCTTCAAGGTCTTCGACAAAGATGGCCGACGCTTGGAGTGCTGCTCCGGAAGAGGCGGTCCACACGGCATGGCCACGGGCTCTGATCTTGCCCTTGGCCTTGCCGGCAGCTCCTCCAGCAGCAGCGGTGACTCCCTGGAATCCAGCGACTCTCCCAAGCCTAGCGATTCTCCGGAGTTCAGCGACAACAGATACGTGCCGCCGAGCTCTCGCCGCGCCCGGAGCACGGCAGCGGTGGCCATCCGGTGTCATCGGTGACGCCCTTCGGCCGGGGTTCTCTTCCCGGTCTTCCTTCTGTATTCCCTGCGCGGAATCATGACAAGCCCATGGGAGTATGTAAGAAACTATAATGCTTTTGCTTTAATATTATCCTTCCTAGTGCGATGTTGCAACTGTGTGTCTCGCTACAGCATGGTCCCCCCCCCTTTTGTTCTCGCGGTAGCTTAGCGCTCTACGCCGATAGGACCCAGTCCTCAGGCAGGCTTCAACCGTCGCTGGTATGCCAAGTCGTGATGTCGTGGTCAAGGCCAAGAGGTGAGCGGCCCGAGGTCTGATAAGAGCTCCTGACACGCGATGCTCAAGAGACCCCCTTTGGCGTGCAAGCAGCTCCCTGAAGGCCGAAAAGGAAAGTGGCATTTCCCAAGCGAGATCGCAAGAATCGAAATACTGGGTCGTGAGGTTCACGCCAATATGTATGGGTGACTTATCTTGGTGAGCCTGCGGTGATTCCCTCGCGCGGCGCCTGATCGTGCCTTAGCGGTAACGCTTCTAGGTAGGGCTCACGCCGGTCCTCCCTTTTCCTCGCTCATCTAGATGCTCTACAACCTCGGGTCCTGGCCCATGAGTGATGCTCAGCCGCCACTGGTATGCCAGGTCGCGATGCCGTGGTCAAGACCAGGGGGTGAGGGTTCGAGAGCCAGTAGGAGCCCTTGAGGCGCGATGCTCAGGAGCCCCCCATTAATGTGCAAGTGAATCGCGTGAAAAAGGAGTGGCCAGCGGGGCCGTTTGTAGTCAAGCTCCGGAGGTTCCTGCGAGTTAGTCTGAGGGGGAGAACATAACACATAACCGCACTTGCTGTCCTGCCGTCGATCTTTCCACAAGGAGATGAAGGCACTGGGGATCTGGTGAGGTGACGTGCGCGGGGCAGGCCGCGAGTCAGAGCTCGATCCCTCAGATTTATCAGCGATGCAGGGACGGACCCGAGCACAAGCGTCATGCCAGCATGTGTAGCCCCCATTGCGGGATGAGCAAGAGGCAGGTCAGCAACGCGCGGAGGCCACGAAGGGTGATGAAGCACCGGACAGGCAGGTGATAATAATAGAGCAGCTCATGAACAAAGGGTAAAGCCAGTTCTGATAGATGCAAAGAACGATACATGTTGCAGAGACGGACCGACACGGCTTGGGGATAATGCAGCCCTAGGGGCGCCCCAACTGAACAAACCAAAAAGGTGTCACCTGGCACCGTCGCTGAAGAAGTGTTGAGGTAGCTGAAGACGCACGCTGCAGAAGTCACTCCTCACGAGTCGCCCAGGTCCTGAACCTCGTGAGGCTCTGGAGGCCCGGGGGGCTCACAAGGGTCCATCGCCATCTCCATCTGGATTGCCTGTTGCCTGGCCTCATGAGCCGCCAGAACGTCCCGCATGTGGCGCTGGTGCACGACAACCCTGTTCAGCAAACCGAAAGGCATGCGAACGTAGCTGTGAGGGGGCCCTCGCACCGGCCACCATGGGACGGACTGAAGAGCTCCTGAGATGCAGCCCTGTTGAGCCCTGGGATGTTGACGCAGGCGCGCATCTCGCTGCCCTCGTCGAGGGAGGGAGCTGTGCCGGGTGGTGCGGCGCGACGTTTGCCTCGCATGGCTCTTGCTTCCCGAAGCTACTCGATCGCCTTGGTGATGAACTCCCGAGCGCCTGGCGCCCCGCGCCCTGCGCTCTCCTCGCGGAAGCGCACATTGAAGCATGCCTCCACATGGTGCGCGAACAGCTCCCTCGTGACGCTGGCTAGGTTAGAGGCCCTCCAAAGTACACTACTGGAATTAGCTTATTTGCCGTCTGCCAGTTCTTTGTCGTCCGCTGGCGGACGGCAAAGAAGGTCTTTTCCTTTAGCTTAAGGAAAACGTACGGCAAAGAACTGGCAGACGACAAAGGTCTTTGCCATCAGCCCGTTCTTTGTCGTCCGCTGGCTAACGGCAAAGAGAGAGCTGGCCCCACTAAACAAGTTAATTGAGGAAAACTTAACGGCCCCCTCTTTGCCGTCTGCTAGCAGACGACAAAGAGGAAACAAAGCGTACGGCAAAGGGTGGCCGGACGGCAAAGATTCTTCCTAACTAACGGCCGAGCCCCACCCCGCCCCTTCTCTCTGTTTCTCTCCCTCTCTCCTCCCCGACGCCCGCCGCCGCCGTCGCCCGCCCCCACTACCCGCCGCCGCCCCCGCCACCCAACGCCGCTTGCCCGTCGACCCCCACCCCGCCCCCCACGCGCCGACGCCTCGTCGCCCACCACCCGCCGCCCCGCCGCCCCACCACGTCACCGCCCGACCGCCCCATCGCCCCGGCGCCCCCTCCACCCGCCCACCACCCGGCGCCACCGCGACCCCATCACCCCGCCTCCCTGCCGGCTCGGCGCCGCCGCTCACCGCCCCGGCGCCACCGTCACCCCCGTCACCGTCGCTCGATCCGGTGAGTTATTTTTTTTCTTTTTTTCTTTTTTTTGCTGTTAGATTTAGTGTTAGATTCAGTTTAGTTTTAGTGTTAGATTTAGTGTAGATTCAGTTTAGTTTTAGTGCTAGAATATGTAGAAGGGGAAGAAGAAGAAGAAGAGGGGAGAAGGGAGGAAGAGGAGGAGGGAGAAGAAGAAAGAAAAGAAGAGGAAACCCTAAACCCTAGTTATAGTTATAGTTTTACTTTAGTTTTAGTTTCAGTTTAGTTTTAGTTTTTATTTTTAGTTTAGTTATTTTAGATTAGTTTTAGTTTTAAGAAGAGGGGAGGAGGGAGGAAGAGGAGGAAGAAGAAGAAGAAGAAGAAGAAGAAGAAGAAGAAGAAGAAGAAGAAGAAGAAGAAGAAGAAGAAGAAGAAAGAAGAAGAAGAAGAAGAAGAAGAAGAAGAAGAAAGAAAGAAAGAAAGAAAGAAAGAAAGAAGAAGAAGAAGAAGAAGAAGAAGAAGAAGAAGAAGAAGAAGAAGAAGAAGAAGAAGAAGAAGAAGAAAGAAATAAGAAGAAGAAGTAGAAGAAGAAGAAGAAGAAGAAGAAGAAGAGGAGGAGGAGGAGGAGGGAGGAAGAGGAGGAGGGAGAGGAGAAGAGGAGGAGGAGGAGGAGGGAGGAAGAGGAGGAGGAGAAGAAGAAAAGGCTATCACGTGCCCCGACCGCGACCCCGACACCTCGACCCCGACACGGCACCCCGACCTCGATACCCCGGCACGACACCCCACCCCCTGACACCACACCCCGACCCCGACACCCCGACCCCCGACACCCAGACCCCGAAACAGCACCCCGACCCCGGCACGGCACCCCGACCCCGACACGCCACCCCGACACCATATATATTTTTTGAGTTTGTTATGAAAAACATCATATATTATTATTCATGTCGGTATTTTTTTATGTTGTATTAATTTCGTTTACTCTTTGTCATGGCAGGTGTTGAAAGAGGGTGGGCGCTGGTCCGGAGCGCTCCGAGGCCCCTTCTTCGTCGGCGCGTGGTGGGAGGTCTTCCATTCCACCCGCACAAATCCGACGAGCGTTGCTGGACAGTATGGCGACACCGCCGAGCCCTTCTTCGTCAACCGCGGTGCCCAGCAGGGGACGAGGAAAGGGAGGGAAGAAGAGAGGAGCTGGAGCACGTGGTCGCGGGAGAGGAGGTAGGGTGACTGCTAGGGTGCCTTCCTCGCCGCCACCCCCAGCTGTTTCACCCGAGCACGTGACTGCTAGGGTGCCTTCCTCGCCGCCACCCCCAGCTGTTTCACCCGAGCACGTGACTACTAGGGTGGACTCGTCCGAGGAGGAGGCTACACGGACTCCAGTCCACGAGCCTTGGGTCCACGATAGTTGGGCCCACGATACCCCGGATGAGCACATGTCTGGATGGGGTACCTGGCCGGATCAGCCTGAGGGGCCGAGTGGCCATGCTGATGATGGCGGGGAGCCGGCTGATATTGAGGTGGAGGGGGGAACCGTCTACCTGCGTGGTTGTACACGGCTCCCGTCCGTGCCAGCGACCCGCGAGCAGAGGTGGTTGATTTTCCCTGATGGGGAGAGGTAAGTGCATTTAATATTTTTGTACCTTCTGCATTCACGTTTCTTCAAATATCTAATGCATTGGCCTTGTCATGCTGTAGGGGTTGGGACCACCATGAGAAGGTCCGCCGGCCCAACTCCATCCTTGGAGTGCTTTGCCGGCAAAACTTCCCGGGGTTTGTCACGTTGCCTGGTGAGGGTCGGCTTCTAGAGCTTGGATTGAGCTAGGAGCACTACTTGGCTGCCCTGGCCCCGCCAGGTGAGATTATCGACGGTGTCTTGTGCAACACGAGGGCAGACGTGGTGATCAGAAAGTTCTAGGTAATTTCTCCTTTACACAATTAAAAATCTTCAACTAGCTAGTTATTAATTGTACTAATCAATATTGTCTCATTTGATTGCAGACATTCTACAGGTGTGAGGAGGGATACGAGGAGGAGGCGGCAAATGTTATCGAGAACGTCTGCAAGCGCCTACTACAGAACTTACGGCACGAGGCTCGGGTGCAGGCTGTTCGAGACTACTACGCCTTGCGTGGTATCAAGAAGCCCAAGCCGGCGTGCCGCGAGAAGTTCCTGAGTAAGGAGCAATACATGAAGGTAATTCTTAAGGCCTTGTACTTACTTCCTTCGTTTATTAATTCATAGCCGTAGCGCTCAAGTTTCTATTTGTAACTTAGATGCCTCTGAGATGGTGTGCGGATCGGATGGATTGTTGGGAGGTGTTGGTCAATGAGTGGTGCTCAAAAGAATGGCTAGCCGTCCACAACGCGGCCAAGGACAAACGTGCCCAAATGGAAGGTGTGCCACACCATCAAGGCAGCTCCAACTTATATCAGTTCGGGCGGAACTGGGTATGTGGTTTGCTTCATGATTCATGCAATTCATTCATCATGCTAGCTTGAGCCCTTTAATTACTAATTTACGTTGTTTCTCTCTTTCAGGCACGCTACAATAAGGCGGATAAGGTGCCAGAGGTGTACGACCTCTATGCCATGGCCCATACTGCCTCTTACAAGAAAGTCAAGGCATTCTCTCCGTCTGACCTCGATGATGCAAACAACTTCACCAACATCTCCTCCCACGACAAGCTCGTGAAATATAGAGATCAAGGGAAGGCGAGGAAAGGGGAGGACTTTAACCCGAGCCAGGGTCCCATTGATCCAGAGCTGGTGATGATAGATGGTGGTGGGAGGTCCCATGGCTCGATAGCCATTGGAGATGGACTTATCCGTTTTCCTAGCACTCTCCCGAAGATCAAGGCGCGCCAGTCGAGATCTGCTCCTGAGATAAGGCCTCGTGAACGGCTAGTCCAACTCGCCTTCAAGGTTAGTTATATGTACTCAGCTGTCTTTCTACATTACATTGTGTGCGCTTCCATCAATGATTACAAATGCTAACGAGGAGTGGTGTTGCAGGCTGCTATACAGAGTGAGAGAGATAGAACGGAGAAACTTCTGTCGGAGGCGGCAGAGAGGCAGCGGGAGTTGGAGGAGAGGACGACAAAGATTTTGGAGGAGGAGAGGGCATGGAATGACATGCAGGCAAGGGCAATGTATGAGCACCTTGTGGTAAGTTTCTTCTGCTGATTAGCCAAAACATTCATGTAGTGTTTGTCTCATTACTTACTAGTATGACTGAGTCGTCAAAACCAAATGTGCAGTCTGTGTGTGAGAAGTTCGGTCAGACCGCTCCGCCGATGCCAGTGATTGCTCCTGAGACGACGGTGAGTTTAATTTGAATGGACACTACTTGCTAGTCTGAACATTTGAGTGTCATCATGCTAACGAGACATTGGAAATGATCTTTGGTGCAGCATAACTCCAGACAAGCATCGCATGATCCTTCTCCAGGTACCGGCACGAGCCAGCCCGCTCCCACACCTCCATGATCACAGTAAGTTTCTCTAGTGTTTTGCTTAAGAAATGCATAAAGACCTAGACTTAGCTTTATTTCCTCCAAAATGACTTAATAAATAAGCTTACTGACCTCCAAAACCATCCATTTTACCTAAGTTAGCTCTTAAACGATCTATACTTAGCTTTGTTTCCTCCAAAATGACCAAAGTTAGCTCTAATATGCTTAGTTAACTAGGTTTGCTCAACAATGACATGTACTTAGCTTACTTATGTAAAAAATGGCATAATTAGCTTAGTTAGCTCATAAACGATCCATTTTACCTAAGTAAGTTCTAAAATGATCCATTTTACCTTAGTTAGCTCACAAATGATCCATTTTACCTAAGTTCTAAAATGATCCATTTTACCTTAGTTAGCTCATAAACTATCCACTTTACCTAAGTTAGCTCTAAAACGACCCATTTTACCTTACTTAACTCATAAATGATCCATTTTACCCAAGTTAGCTCTAAAATGACCCATCATTTTACCTAAGTTAGCTCATAAGCGATCCATTTCACCTAGGTTAGCTCATAAACGATCCATTTCACCTATGTTAGCTCAGAAACGATCAATTTCACCTAAATTAGCTCATAAATGTCATATATTCTTCTTCTTCTTCATTTTCTTCATCATCATCATCTTCTTCTAATCTTCTTCTTCTAACTTTCTTATTTCCCATTTTGCAGAATTCATTCGCTTCATGGAAGCTTGCATACATGGAGTGCTTGTTTAGATGAACTACGTTTCTTTCATATCGATGAACTATGCACGCATGCTTTGATGACACTATTGTAATATGTATGGTTGGATGGATGTATGTGGAACTTGCTATGTATGGTTGATGGAACTATACATTTATGATGATATTATATGTGTTGGATATCTCATATGTTTGCTGTGAACTTGCCATGTGAAAAATATATATGTATCATCTATTTGTTGTGAAAATGGTTGAGTATAAGAAAAAATAGGAAAAAAAGAGGCAATGCAAGCTCTTTGCCTTCTGCCACCGACGGCAACGGGCTCTTTGTCATCCGTCGCGGACGGCAAAGAAGCCACGTGGCAACCACCTGTGTTTTCTGGTAGCTGACCATTTGGTCAATTTGCCTACAGTGGCAGATGGCAAAGGCCTGATGCTCTTTGCCGTCAGCCACGGACAGCAAAGACTGCCGTTAGCCACCTAATGGACTAACAGTGAGTTTTTTGCCGTCTGCTTTCTTTGTCGTCCACCGCTGATGGCAAAGGCTCCTTTGCCGTCCGCGTTAGGAAGTAGACGGCAAAGAAGGTCTTTGCCGATCCTTTCTTTGCCGGAGCCTTTTGCCGTCCGCGGCAGACGGCAAAGGCCTTTGCCGTCTGCCTTCCATGACTTTGCCGTCTGCCTTGGCAGATGGCAAAGTAGCTGATTCCTGTAGTGGTAGAGCCCTCGAGCCCTGCCTGAGAGGGGCGTCGGGCACGCCTTCCTATGCGATAGGGGAAGGCGCCCCGAAAGTGGTGCAGGTCCTGAGGCAGGACCACTGGACACCCCACCCTCATGAGGTCCTTGGCGGAGCAGTTGCTTCTTCTTCTTAGGGACTACCTCAGGAGGGTAGATTATAACACATAAGTATAGGGGATCGCAACAGTTTTAGAGGGTAGAGTATTCAACCACAAGGGGAGCCAGAGAATATTCTCAAGTATTAACAGTTGAGTTGTCCATTCAACCACACCTGAAATACTTAATATATGTAGCAAAGTATTTAGTAGAAAAGTACTATGGAAGTAACGGTAATGGTGGCAAAAGTAACAGTAGCAGTTTTTGTAGCAATCGTTATAGTGGCAACAGAAAAGTAACTAAGCAAAGATCAATATGTGAAAAGCTCGTAGGCAATGGATGATAATGGATAATTATGTCGGATGCGATTCCTCATGCAATAGTTATAACATAGGGAGACACAGAACTAGCTCCAGTTCATCAATGTAATGTAGGCATGTATTCCGAATATAGTCATACATGCTTATGGAAAAGAACTTGCATGACATCTTTTGTCCTACCCTCCCATGGCAGCGGGGTCCTATTGGAAACTAAGGGATATTAAGGCCTCCTTTTAATAGAGTACCGGACCAAAGCATTAACACTTAGTGAATACGTGAACTCCTCAAACTACGGTCATCACCGTGAGTGGTCCCAATTATTGTCACTTCGGGGTTGCCGGATCATAACACATAGTAGGTGACTATTGACTTGCCAGATAGGATCAAGAACTCACATATATTAATGAAAACATAATAGCTTCAGATCTGAAATCATGGCACTTGGGCCCTAGTGACAAGAATTAAGCATAGCAAAGTCATAGCAACATCAATCTTAGAACATAATGGATACTGGGGATTAAATCCTAACAAAACTAACTCAATTACATGGTAAATCTCATCCAAACCATCACCGTCCAGCAAGCCTACGATGATATTACTCACGCACGGCGGTGAGAATCATGAAATTGGGAATGGAAGATGGTCGATGATGACGATGGCGATGGATTCCCCTCTCCGGAGCACCGAAAGGACTCCAGATCAGCCCTCCTGAGGAAGATTAGGGCTTGACAACGGCTCTGTATCGTAAAACGCGATGAATCCTTCTCTTTGATTTTTTTCTCGAAAGTGAATATATGGAGTTGAGGTCGGTGGAGTCCCAGGGGGCCCACGAGGCGGGTGGCGTGCCCTGCACCCTCGTGGACAGGGTGTGGGCCCCCTGATGCTGATTCTTTTGCTAGTATTTTTCATTAATTCCAAAATGTGTCTCCATGTATTTTTAGGTCATTCTGAGAACTTTTATTTCTGCACAAAAATAACACCATGGCAGTTCTGCTAAAAACAGCGTCAGTCCGGGTTGGTTCCATGCAAATCATGCAAGTTAGAGTCCAAAACAGGGGCAAAAGTGTTTGGAAAAGTACATATGTTGGAGACGTATCAACTCCCCCAAGCTTAAACCTTTGCTTGTCCTCAAGCAATTCAGTTGACAAACTGAAAGTGATAATGAAACTTTTACAAACTCTGTTTGATCTTGTTGTTGCAAATATGTAAAGTCAGCATTCAAGTTTTCAGCAAAGATTATGGACTAACCATATTCACAGTAACATTTAGGTCTCATGTTTACTCATATCAATGGAATAATCAACTAGCAAGCAATAATAATAAATCTCGGATGACAACACTTTCTCAAAATAATCATAACATGATATAACAAGATGGTATCTCGCTAGCCCTTTCCGAGACTGCAAAACATAAATGCAGAGCACCCCTGAAGATCAAGGACGGACTAGACATTGTAATTCATGGTAAAAGAGATCCATTCACAGCCATACTCAATGTAAATTAATAGCAATGCATGTGAATGATAGTGGTGCTCTCCAACTGGTGCTTTTTAATAAGAGGATGGTGACTCAACATAAAAGTAAATACCTTCGCAGAGCAATAATAATATTTTGAGTGGCATACTTTCATTGTTAACATAACAACCAAGAGATCTCGATATCTTCCATGCTACACACATTATAGGCGATTCCCAAATATAATGGTAAAGTTTATACTCCCCCACCACCAACAAACATCAATCCATGGCTTGTCCGAAACAACGGGTGCCTCCAACTAACAACAATCCCGGGGGAGTTTTGTTTGCAATTATTTAGATTTGAGCATGGGACTGGGCATCCCAGTTACCGGCCATTTTCTTGTGAGTGATGAGCGGAGTCCACTCATCATGAGAATAACCCACCTAGCATGGAAGATATAGACAACCCTAGTTGATACATGAGCTATTCGAGCATACAAAACATAATTTCATTTGAAGGTCTAGAGTTTGGCACATACAAATTTACTTGGAACGGCAGGTAAATACCGCATATTGGAAGGTATGGTGGACTCATATGGAATAACTTTGGGGTTTATGGAAATGGATGCACAAGCAGTATTCCCGCTTAGTACAAGTGAAGGCTAGAAAGAGACTGGGAAGCGACCAACTACATGAGTAGGATATAAATCACCATGAACATAAATACCATGGAGGCTATGTTGATTTTTTTCCAACTACATGCGTGAAGATGTGCCAAGTCAAGCCACTCGAATCGTTCAAAGGAGGATACCACCCTATCATACCACATCACAACCATTTTAATAGCATGTTGGAACGCAAGGTAAACCATTATAAACTCCTAGCTAATTAAGCATGGCATGGGCAACTATAATCTCTAATTGTCATTGCAAACATGTTTAATTCATAATAGGTTGAATCAGGAATGATGAACTAATCATATTTACAAAAACAAGATAGGTCGAGTTCATACCAACTTTTCTCATCTCACTCGGTCCATCATATATCGTCATTATTGCCTTTCACTCACACGACTGAACGGTGTGGATAATAATAATAGTGCATGTGCATTGGACTAAGCTGGAATCTGCAAGCATTTAATACAAGGGAGAAGACAAGGTAATATGGGCTCTTGGTTAAATCAACAATAATGCATATGAGAGCCACTCAAAATTTTCATCATGGTCTTCTCCTCTCCACCCACAAAGAATAAGAAAAGAAATAAAACTATTTACACGGAAAAGCTCCCAACAAGCAAAAGAAGAACGAGAAATATTTTTGGGTTTTCTTTTAATTACTACTACTACAGGCACGAAAAGTAAACTAGCTAAAAGCTATAACTAATTTTTTGGTTTTTCTTAAGTTTTTTTCAAACACACAAGAAGAAGGCTTAGAAAAGAAGATAAACTAGCATGGATAGTACAATGAAAAAGTATGAGCACCGACAATTGGCATGAGTGTGTGAACATGAATGTAATGTTGGTGAGAAATACGTACTCCCCCAAGCATAGGCTTTTGGCCTAAATTGGTCTATGGCCACTGTTGGCCTGGCGGATATCCAAAGTCCTAGCTGGGGTTGTACTGAGATGCAACAGCTACTTCCTGAAGAGCTGCAGCTTGGAGGCGAGCTGCCTTCGTCCTCCTCTCGTACTTGTTCGCCTCTTCCCTGGTTATAACATATCTCCTTTTTGCCTGAAAGTTAAAGAAAGTAGGAGCAGGGAGGGCAACATGGACAGTGTGCTGTCTGTCAAAGATTAGTCGGTACTGGAGGAACTGTTCATTCCTCTCAAGAAACTGATGGCGAACCATAGCACTATAATCTAGATAAGCAAGAGGTAACTCCATATCATTTCCATGTATGGCTACACCAAGATAATTAGCTACACAAGTTGCATAAATTCCACCAAACAAATCTCCACTTATACCGTTAAGATGCAACCTTCGTTCCACAATGGCCCCCAAGTTATATTGTTTATCGCCTAATGCCGCACTCTTGAGGACACAAAGATCTGGAGCGCACATGTGACAAGCCTCATCTTTACCGCTAATGCATCTACCTATAAAGAGAGCAAAATAATGTATGGAAGGGAAATGAATGCTCCCCTTGGTAGCTTGTGTGATTTCTCTAGATTCCCCCACAGTGATACTAGCAAGAAAGTCTTTATATTCAGGTTTGCGAGGTTCACTAACATTGCCCCACTGCGGGAGTTTACAAGCAGTATTAAAATCTTCTAAGTCCATGGTATATTATTTATCATAAAGATCAAATAAAACGGTCTGAGAATTGCGCGAGGATGTAAATTTAAACCTCCTCACAAAGGAATCAGTTAGGTAGTGGTACTGTAAGCACTTATCTGACATCAAGTCCTCAAGATCAGCATTACGCACATACGCGTCAAATTCATCCTTGATGGCTGACTGGACCATAAACTCCTCCAACGGCCATTCAGAAGGCCGCACTTGAGCTTCCCTCGGTGGTTCATCGTCTAGCTCACGACCTCACGTATTGCGAGCCTTGGTCCTTGCTTCCTTGAGGAACCGCCTTGGTACATTTTCCTATGCAGTTTTCTTTCTCTGAAAATTTCTGAAATTTTTGTGACTCAAAATAAAAGTGAATCAAACTCAACAAGATTGATAGCAACTACTCCCACAAGTGCCTAGAGGCTATATCATGCATTAAAACTACTTTGGACAATATAATTTTGACATGCAAGCTCAAGAATAGGGTCACCTTAGCAGTAAAATTTTGCAATAAATAAAGCACTAGAACAAAAACTAATTGGACCATTGGAGAAGTCACATGCCGAAGAATAATGAACTTTGAGCAAAGAGATCGAAAATGGTACCAAAATGAGATAGAACAAGGGTTTGAGATAAGGGAGGATTTTTTTTGGAAGAAGACAAAGTAAGTGGGTGCTGGAATAAGTGGAGGGGGTCCACGTGGGGCCCACGAGGCAGGAGCACGCGCCCTATGCCCTCGTGGCCAAATGGTGGGCCCCCCCTAGTGTGTTCTCAGTGCCAGAAATTCTTAATATTCTATAAAAAAATCATATTTGTTTTTCAGGATGTTTGGAGAACTTATATTTTTGTGGTATTTTTATTGCAAGGATAATTCAGAAAACAGACAAAAAATACTATCTTTGCTTTATTTAATCTAAATAACAGAAAGTAAAAGGAGGGTACAGAGAGTTGTGCTTTCAAACTTCATCCATCTCGTGCTCATCAAAAGGAATCCACTAACAAGTTTGATCAAGTCTTGTTAACAAACTCTTTCCGAATCGCATGAAACCAGAGAATTTTCGAATAACACTAGGTTACCTCAACGGGAATATGCATGTCCCCAACAATAAGAATATCATATTTATTCTTGAGAGTAGGAAGAGGGAATTCAAAACCTCCAATAGTAATCGTTGAATTTTTTCCAATAGAATTGATACTGTGGACTTGAGGTTGTTTCCTCGGAAAGTGTATTGTATGCTCATTAGCATTAACATGAAAAGTGATATTTCCTTTGTTGCAATTAATAACAGCCCCTGCAGTATTCAAAAAGGGTCTACCAAGGATAATAGACATACTATCATCCTCGGGAATATCAAGAATAACAAAGACCGTTAAAATAGTAACGTTTGCAACCACAACAGGCGCATCCTCACAAATATCGACAGGTATAGCAATTGATTTATCAGCCATTTGCAAAGATATTTCAGTAGGTGTCAACTTATTCAAATCAAGTCTACGATATAAAGAGAGAGGCATAACACTAACACCGGCTCCAAGATCACATAAAGCAGTTTTAACATAGTTTCTTTTAATGGAGCATGGTATAGTTGGTACTCCTGGATCTTCTAGTTTCTTAGGCATTCCACCTTTAAAAGTACAATTGGCAAGCATGGTGGAGATTTCAGCTTCCGGTATCTTTCTTTTAGTTGTAACAATATCTTTCATATACTTAGAATAAGGATTCATTTTAAGCATATCAGTCAAATGCATACGCAAAAACATAGGTCTAATCATTTCAGCAAAGCGCTCAAAATCCTCATCATCCTTTTTCTTGGATGTTTTAGGAGGAAAAGGCATGGGTTTCTGAACCCATGGTTCTCTTTCTTACCGTGCTTCCTAGCAACGAAGTCTCTGTTATCATAACCTTATTTCTTTGATTGTGGGTTATCAAGATCAACAGCAGGTTCAATCTCTACATCACTGTTATTGCTAGGTTGAGCATCAATATGAACATCATCATTAACATTATCACTAGGTTCATGTTCATTACCAGATTGTGTTTCAGCATCAGAAATAGAAATATCATTGGGATTCTCAGGTGTGTCAACAACAGGTTCACTAGAAGCATCCAAAGTCCTATCATTTTTCTTTTTCTTCTTCTTAGAAGGACTAGGTGTATCAACCTTAGTTCTCTGAGAATCTTGCTCAACTCTCTTAGGGTGGACATCAGGATACAAAGGTTCCTGAGTCATTCTACCCCTCTAGTCATAACTCTAACAACATTATCATTTTTCTTATTATTTAATTCATTAAGCAAATCATCATGTGCTTTTAAGCACTTGTTCTACCTAAGTGGTAACCATAGAAGCATGTTTACTAATAAGTTTAAGGTCACCTTTAACTCTAGACATATAATCACTCAAGTCTTCAACCATATAAGCATTACGTTTCAGTTGTCTACCAACATAAGCATTGAAGTTTTCGTGTTTAACAATAAAATTATCAAACTCATCCAAGCATTGGCTAGCAGACTTATTACGAGGAATATCACCTTCATCAAATCTATAGAGAGAATTTACCTTTACTACCCATGTCAGGTTATTAAGACCATGTATTTCTTCAATAGGTGGTAAATTCTTAACATCTTCAGCTTTAATACCCTTTTCTTTCCTAGATTTCTTTGCCTCTTGCATATCTTGAGGACTGAGAAATAGAATACCCCTTTTCTTTGGAGTTGTCTTAGGACTTGGTTCAGGAAGTGTCCAATAATTATCATTACTCAATATATTATTTAGTAGCAATTCAGCTTGCTCAACAATTCTTTCCCTGAAAACACAACCAACACAACTATCCTGGTGGTCTCTGGAAGCATCGGTTAGTCCATTATAAAAGATATCAAGTATTTCATTTTTCTTAAGAGGATGATCAGACAAAGAATTAAGTAATCGGAGAAGCCTTCCCCAAGCTTGTGGGAGACTCTCTTCTTCAATTTGCACAAAATTATATATTTCCCTTAAGGCAGCTTGTTTCTTATGAGCGGGGAAATATTTAGCAGAGAAGTAATAAATCATATCCTGGGGACTACGCACACAACCAGGAGCAAGAGAATTAAACCATGTTTTAGCATCACCCTTTAATGAGAACGGAAATAACTTAAGGATATAGTAGTAATGAATTTTTTTTCCTCATGAGTGAATAGGGTGGATATATCATTCAATTTAGTAAGATGTGCAAAAACAGTTTCAGATTCATAGCCATAAAAGGGATCAGATTCAACCAAATTAATTAACTCAGGATCGACAGAGAAATCATAATCCTTATCAGAAATACAGATAGGTGAAGTAGCAAAAGTAGGGACATATTTCATTCTAGCATTCAAAGACTTTTCTTTCAGCTTAGCTAACAGTTTCTTAAGATCATATCTATCTTTGCAAGCAAAAAGGTCTCTAGCAGTTTCTTCATCCATAACATAACCTTCATCATCACTTTCATCAATATTATCTGTTTCAATAATTTCATTCTCTCTAACCCTAGAAAGTTGTTCATCAAGAAATTCACCTAATGGCACGGTATTATCAAGCATAGAAGTAGTTTCATCATAAGCATCATGCATAGCAGAAGTGGCATCATCAATAACATGCGACATATCAGAATCAATAACAGGTGCAGGTGTCGCAAATTTACTCATAATAGAAGGTGAATCAAGTGCAGATATACATGGTAGTTCCTGACCTCCCCTCGTAGTTGAGGGAAAAATCTTGGTTCTTTCATCTTTCAAGTTCCTCATAGTGATAAACAGATATAAATCCCAAGTGACTCAAGAATAGAGCTATGATCGCCGGCAACAACGCCAGAAAAATGGTCTTCATAACCCACAAGTATAGGGGATCGCAACAGTTTTCGAGGGTAGAGTATTAACCCCAAATTTATTGATTCGACACAAGGGGAGCCAAAGAATATTCTCAAGTATTAGCAGTTGAGTTGTCAATTCAACCACACCTGAGAGACTTAATATCTGTAGCAAAGTATTTAGTAGCAAAGTAGTATGGAAGTAACGGTAACGGTGGTAAAACTAACAGTAGCAGTTTTTGTAGCAATCATAACAGTGGCAACGGAAAAGTAACTAAGCAAAGATCAATATGTGAAAAGCTCGTAGCAATGGATCAATGATGGACAATTATGTCGGATGTGATTCCTCATGCAACAGTTATGACATAGGGTGACACAGAACTAGCTCCAGTTCATCAATGTAATGTAGGCATGTATTCCGAATATAGTCATACATGCTTATGGAAAAGAACTTGAATGACATCTTTTGTCCTACGCTCCCATGGCAGCGGGGTCCTATTGGAAACTAAGGGATATTAAGGCCTCCATTTAATAGAGTACCGGACCAAAGCATTAACACTTAGTGACTACATGAACTCCTCAAACTATGGTCATCACCGGGAGTGGTCCCGATTATTGTCACTTCGGGGTTGTCGGATCATAACACACAGTAGGTGACTATTGACTTGCAAGATAGGATCAAGAACTCACATATATTCATGTAAAAATAATAGGTTCGGATCGGAAATCATGGCACTCGGGCCCTAGTGACAAGCATTAAGCATAGCAAAGTCATAACAACATCAATAATAGAACATAATGGATACTAGGGATCAAACGCTAACAAAATAACTCGATTACATGGTAAATATCATCCAACCCATCACCGTCTAGCAAGCCTACGATGAGATTACTCACACACGGTGGTGAGCATCATGAAATTGGTGATGGAGGATGGTTGATGATGAAGATGGCGACGAATTCCCCTCTCCGGAGCCCCGAACGGACTCCGGATCAGCCCTCCCAAGGAAGATTATGGCTTGGTGGCGGCTTCGTATTGTAAAACGCGATGAATCCTTCTCTTTGATATTTTTTCTCCCTGAAAGTGAATATACGGAGTTGACGTTGAGGTCGGTGGAGTCCCAGGGGGCCCACGAGGTAGGGGGCGCGCCCCGGGGGGCCTGCACCCTCGTGGACAGGGTGTGGGCCCCCTAATGCTGATTCTTTCGCCAGTATTTTTCAATAATTCCAAAACGTGTCACCGTGGATTTTCAGGTCATTCCGAGAACTTTTATTTCTACACAAAAATAACACCATGACAGTTCTGCTGAAAACAACGCCAGTCCGGGTTAGTTCCGTTTAAATCATGCAAGTTAGACTCCAAAACAAGGGCAAAAGTGTTTGGAAAAGTAGATACATTTGAGACATATCAGTAGACAGCGCCCTCCTCATCTGGGTCCTCGACCGGCGCAGCCTAGTAGGCGCGCTCGAGGGACCACACCACATCCTTCTCTTCGCACGCGACCGTAATGATGTTGCAGCTCCGTGGCATCTTGACGATGTTGTAGCTGTGATGAGTCACTGCCATGAACTTGGTTAGGGCCGGATACCCGAGGATGGCGTTGTACGGGAGGCGAATGTAGGCGATGTCGAAGTCGATGAGCTCGATGCGGTACTTGTCGTGCTTGCCGAAGGTGACGGGGAGGTGGATCTGCCCTATCGGGGTGGTGGTGTCGTCCGTCACTCCTGAGAAGGGCTTAGTAGGCTGAAGCTGGTCGTAGGGCACCTACAGTCGGTCGAACGTCTCGATGTAGAGAACATTGAGCCCCGTGCCACCATCGGTGAGAGTCTTGGTGACGAAGACGTTGCTGATGGTAGGCTAGCACATCATTGGGAGGGCGCCGTGATACGTCTCCAACGTATCTATAATTTTTGATTGTTTCATGCTATTATATTATCAACCTTGGATGTTTTATATGCATTTATATGCTATTTTATATGATTTTTGGGACTAACCTATTAACCTAGAGCCCAGTGCCAGTTTCTGTTTTTCCTTGTTCTTGAGTATCGCAGAAAAGGAAAACCAAACGGGGTCCAATTGACCTGAAATTTCATGGAGATCATTTTTCGACCAGAAGAAGCCCGTGGAGTACCGGAGATGGGACAGAAGAGTCCCAAGGCCACCATGAGAGTGGGGGGCGCGCCCTACCCCCTGGGCGTGCCCCCTACCTCGTGGCCGCCTCGGGGACCCCCCTGACTTGTTCCCGACTCCAACACCTCTTATATAACCCCAAACTTCCAGAAAGAAACCTAGATCGGGAGTTCGCCGCCACAAGCCTCTGTAGCCACCGAAAACCAATCTAGACCCGTTCCGTCACCCTGCTAGAGGGGGGAATCCCTCTCCGGTGGCCATCTTCATCATCCCGGCGCTCTCCATGACGAGGAGTGATACGTCTGCAACGTATCTATAATTTTTTATTGCTCCATGCTATTATATATTCTGTTTTGGATGTTAATGGGCTTTATTTTACACTATATTATTTTTGGGACTAACCTGTTAACCAGAGGCCCAGCCCAAATTGCTGTTTTGTTTGCCTATTTTAGTGTTTCGCAGAAAAGGAAGATCAAACGGAGTCCAAACAGAATGAAACCTTCGGGAGCATGATTTTTGGAAGAAACGTGATCCAGAGGACTTGGAGTGGATGTCAAGCAATCAACGAGGCAGCCACGAGGCAGGGGGCGCGCCTACCCCACTAGGCGCGCCCTCCCCCTCGTGGGCCCCTCGTGGCTCAACCGACCTACTTCTTCCTCCTATATATGTTCACATACCCCGAAAACATCCAGGTGTACCACGAAACCCTATTTCCACCGCCGCAACCTTCTGTACCCAAGAGATCCCATCTTGGGGCCTTTTCTGGAGCTCTGCTGGATGGGGCATTGATCACAGAGGGCCTCTACATCAACTCCATGGCCCCTCCGTTGATGTGTGAGTAGTTTACCTCAGACCTTCGGGTCCAAAGTTATTAGCTAGATGGCTACTTCTCTCTCTTTGGGTCTCAATACAAAGTTCTCCTCTATTCTCTTGGAGATCTATTCGATGTAATCTTCTTTTGCGGCGTGTTTGTCAAGATCCGATGAGTTGTGGGTTTATGATCAAGATTATCTATGAACAATATTTGAATCTTCTCTGGATTCTTTTATGTATGATTGGTTATCTTTGCAAGTCTCTTCGAATTATTAGTTTGGTTTGGCCTACTAGATTGATCTTTCTTGCAATGGGAGAAGTGCTTAGCTTTGGGTTCAATCTTGCAGTGCTCGATCCCAGTGACAGAAAGGGAAACGACACGTATTGTATTGTTGCCATCGAGGATAAAAAGATGGGGTTTATATCATATTGCATGAGTTTATCCCTCTACATCATGTCATCTTGCTTAAAGCGTTACTCTGTTCTTATGAACTTAATACTCTAGATGCATGCTGGATAGCGGTCGATGTGTGGAGTAATAGTAGTAGATGCAGGCAGGAGTCGGTCTACTTGTCGCGGAATTATTCGCTTTTCTATCAATTGCTCGACAGTAATTATTCGCTTTTCTATCAATTGCTCGACAGTAATTTGTTCACCCACCGTAATACTTATGCTATCTTGAGAGAAGCCACTAGTGAAACCTATGGCCCTCGGGTCTATTCTCCATCATACAAGTTTCCAATCTATTTTATTTTGCAACCTTTACTTTCAACATATATCATAATAATAACAAAAATATTTATCTTATTATTATTATATCTATCAGATCTCACTCTTGCAAGTGGCCATGAAGGGATTGACAACCCCTTTATCGCGTTGGTTGCGAGGTTCTTATTTGTTTGCGTAGGTACAAGGTGACTCGCGCGTGGTCTCCTACTGGATTGATACCTTGGTTCTCAAAAACTGAGGGAAATACTTACGCTGCTTTGCTGGATCACCCTTTCCTCTTCAAGGGAAAACCAACACATGCTCAGGAGGTAGCAAGAAGGATTTCTGGCGCCGTTGCCGGGGAGTCTACGCACAAGTTAAGACATACCAAGTACCCATCACAAACTCTTATCCCTCGCATTACATTATTTGCCATTTGCCTCTCATTTTCCTCTCCCTCACTTCACCCTTGCCATTTTATTCACCCTCTTTTCCGTTCCCTTTCTTCCCGTATGTATCTTTGTTTGTGTTTCCATTTGTTTGCATCTTTGCTTGCTAAAAATCTATTGATATGGAGTCACTTAACGTATTCTACTTGGATCATCTTCGATCCTTATGTGCTCGTGCTGAAACCCCAACAAGCCTAGTTGATGGGAAATCTTTAGATGAGCATGCTCATTTTGTGCATTACCGTTTGTCTGAAAAAGGGATACTCTTATGGGATCGAATAAACAGATTGCTATTTTATGCTTGGAATCTTTGTGAAATTTGTGATATGACTTGTTGCTCTAAGAACCCTAAAAAACACCTCCCTTACCTATGTGAGTTTAATGATAATGAAATCTTATCTTCTTATGCAAAGGGTGTTTATAGTTACTAAAGGAAATATGCCCTAGAGGCAATAATAAAGTTATTATTTATTTCCTTATATCATGATAAATGCTTATTATTCATGCTAGAATTGTATTAACCAGAAACATAATACATGTGTGACTACATAGACAAACAGTATGTCACTAGTATGCCTCTACTTGACTAGCTCGTTGAATCAAAGATGGTTAAGTTTCCTAGCCATAGACATGAGTTGTCATTTGATTAACGGGGTCACATCATTAGAGAATGATGTGATTGACTTGACCCATTCCGTTAGCATAGCACTTGATCGTTTAGTTTGTTGCTATTGCTTTCTTCATGACTTATACATGTTCCTATGACTATGAGATTATGCAACTCCCGTTTAATGGAGGAACACTTTGTGTGCTACCCAACGTCACAACGTAACTGGGTGATTATAAAGGTGCTCTACAGGTGTCTCCGAAGGTACTTGTTGAGTTGGCATATTTCGAGATTAGGATTTGTCACTCCGATTGTCGGAGAGGTATCTCTGGGCCCACTCGGTAATGCACATCACTATAAGCCTTGCAAGCATTGCAACTAATGAGTTAGTTGCGGGATGATGTTTTATGGAACGAGTAAAGAGACTTGCCGGTAACGAGATTGAACTAGGTATTGAGATACCGACGATTGAATCTCGGGCAAGTAACATACCGATGACAAAGGGAACAACGTATGTTGTTATGCGGTTTGACCGATAAAGATCTTCATAGAATATGTAGGAGCCAATATGAGCATCCAGGTTCCGCTATTGGTCATTGACCGGAGACGTGTCTCGGTCATGTCTACATAGTTCTCGAACCCGTAGGGTCCGCACGCTTAAAGTTCGATGACGATTATATTATGAGTTTATGTGTTTTGATGTACCGAAGGAGTTCGGAGTCCCGGATGAGATCGGGGACATGACGAGGAGTCTCAAAATGGTCGAGACGTAAAGATCGATATATTGGACGACTATATTCGGCATCGGAAAGGTTCCGAGTACTTTGGGTATTTTCGGGAGTATCGGGGAGTTACGGGAATTCTTATTGGGCCTTAATGGGCCATACGGGAAAGGCGAGAAAGGCCTCAAAGGGTGGCCGCACCCCTCCCCATGGGCTGGTCCGGATTGGACTAGGGAGGGGGCGCCCCCTTGCTTCCTTGTCCTTTTCCTTCCCTTTCCTTCCCTCCTACTCCTACTACTTGGAAGGGCTCCTAGTTCTACTAGGAAAGGGGGAATCCTACTCCCGATGGGAGTAGGACTCCCCTAGGGCGCGCCATAGAGAGGGCCGGCCCTCCCCCTCCTCCACTCCTTTATATACGGGGGCAGGGGGCAGCCCAAAGACACAACAGTTGATCTCTTGATCTCTTAGCCGTGTGTGGTGCCCCCCTCCACCATAATCCACCTCGATCATATCGTAGCGGTGCTTAGGCGAAGCCTTGCATCGGTAGAACATCATCATCGTCACCACGCCGTCGTGCCGACGAAACTCTCCCTCAACACTCGGCTGGATCGGAGTTCGAGGGACGTCATCGAGTTGAACGTGTACAGAACTCAGAGGTGCCATGCGTTCGGTACTTGATCGGTCAGATCGTGAAGACGTATGACTACATCAACTGCGTTGTGCTAATGCTTCCGCTTTCGGTCTACGAGGGCACGTGGACAACACTCTCCCCTCTGGTTGCTATGCATCACCATGATCTTGCGTGTGCGTAGGAAATTTTTGAAATTACTACGTTTTCCAACAGTGGCATCCGAGCCAGGTTTTATGTGTAGATGTCATATGCACGAGTAGAACACAAGTGAGTTGTGGGCGATATAAGTCATACTGCTTACCAGCATGTCATACTTTGGTTCGGCGGCATTGTTGGATGAAGCGGCCCGGACCGACATTACGCGTACGCTTACGTGAGACTGGTTCTACCGACGTGCTTTGCACACAGGTGGCTAGCGGGTGTCAGTTTCTCCAACTTTAGTTGAACCGAGTGTGGCTACGCCCGGTCCTTGAGAAGGTTAAAACAGCACTAACTTGACAAACTATCGTTGTGGTTTTGATGCGTAGGTAAGAACGGTTCTTGCTCAGCCCGTAGCAGCCACGTAAAACTTGCAACAACAAAGTAGAGGACGTCTAACTTGTTTTTGCGGGGCATGTTGTGATGTGATATGGTCAAGACATGATGAGATATAAGTTGTTGTATAAGATGATCATGTTTTGTTGAAGTTATCGGCAACTGGCAGAAGCCTTATGGTTGTCTCTTTATTGCATAAGATGCAAGCGCCAAATAATTGCTTTACTTTATCGCTATGCGATAGCAATAGTTGCAAGAGCAATAGTTGGTGAGACGACCATGTGACGACACATTGATATAGATCAAGATGATGGAGATCATGGTGTCATGCCAGTGACGATGGAAATCATGAAGATGCTTTGGAGATGGAGATCAAAGGCACAAGATGATGATGGCCATATCATGTCACATATTTTGATTACATGTGATGTTTATCTTTTATACATCTTATTTTGCTTAGTTCGACGATAGCTTTATAAGATGATCGCTCACTAATTATCAAGGTACAAGTGTTCTCCCTGAGTATGCACTGTTGTGAAAGTTCTTCGTGCTGAGACACCACGTGATGATCGGGTGTGATAGGCTCTACGTTCAAATACAATGGGTGCAAAAAAGTTGCACACGCGGAATACTCAAGTTAAACTTGACAAGCCTAGCATATAACAGATATGGCCTCGGAACACGGAGACCGAAAGGTCGAGCATGAATCATATAGTAGATATGATCAACATAGTGATGTTCACCATTGAAACTACTCCATCTCACGTGATGATCGGACATGGTTTAGTTGATATGGAGCACGCGATCACTTAGAGGATTAGAGGGATGTCTATCTAAGTGGGAGTTCTTAAGTAATATGATTAATTGAACTTAAATTTATCATGAACTTAGTCGTGGTAGTATTAGCATATCTATGTTCTAGATCAAAAGCTCGCGTTTAGCTCCCCTGTTTTATTTTTGATATGTTCCTAGAGAAAACTAAGTTGAAAGATGTTAGTAGCAAGGATGTGGATTGGATCCATGATCTGAGGTTTATCCTCATTGCTGCATAGAAAAATTATGTCCTTGATGCACCGCTAGGTGACAAACCTATTGATGGAGCAGATGCAGATGTTATGAACATTTGGCTAGCTCAATATGATGACTACTTGATAGTTTAGTGCACCATGCTTAAACGGCTTAGAATCGGGACTTCAAAGATGTTTTGAACGTCATGGACCATATGAGATGTTCCAGGAGTTGAAGTTACTATTTGAAGTAAATACCCGAGTTGAGAGATATGAAATCTCCAACAAGTTCTATAGCTAAAAGATGGAGGATAATAGCTCAAGCAGTGAGCATGTGCTCAGATTGTCCGGGTACTACAATCGCTTGAATCAAGTGGGAGTTAATCTTCCAGATAAAATAGTGATTGACAGAATTCTCTAGTCACCATCACCAAGTTAGTAGAACTTTGTGATGAACTATAATATGCAAAGGATAACGGAAATGATTCCCAAGCTCTTCCTGATGCTGAAATCTACGAAGGTAGAAATCAAGAAAAGCATCAAGTGTTGATGGTAAACAAAACCACAAGTTTCAAGTAAAGGGAAGAAAGGGGAACTTCAAGAAGAACGGCAAACAAGTTGCTGCTTAAGTGAAAAAACCCAAGTCTAGACCTAAGCCTGAAACTGAGTGCTTCTACTGCAAAGGGACTGGTCATTGGAAGCGGAACTACCCCAAGTAATCGGCGGATAAGAAGGATGGCAAAGTGAACATAGGTATATTTGATATACATGTTATTGATGTGTACTTTACTAATGTTTATAGCAACCCCTCGGTATTTGATACTAGTTCCGTTGCTAAGAATAGTAACTCGAAACAGGTGTTGCAGAATGAACAGAGACTAGTTAAGGGTGAAGTGACGATGTGTATTGGAAATGGTTCCAAGATTGATATGATCATCATCGCACACTCCCTATACTTTCGGGATTGGTGTTAAACCTAAAATAAATGTTATTTAGTGTTTGCGTTGAGCATAAATATGATTGGATCATGTTTATTGCAATATGGTTATTCATGCAAGTTAGAGAATAATTGTTGTTCTATTTACATGAACGAAACCTTCTATGTTCATACACCCAATGAAAATGGTTTGTTGGATCCCGATCGTGGTGATACACATTTTCATAATATTGAAGCCAAAAGATGCAAAGTTAATAATGATAGTGGAACTTATTTGTGGCACTGCAGTTTAGGTCATACTGGTGTAAAGCGCATGAAGAAAATCTGTGCTGATGGGCTTTTGGAATCACTTGATTATGAATCAGTTGATGCTTGTGAACCATGCCTCATGGGCAAGATGACTAAGACTCCGTTCTCCGGAACAATGGAGCGAGCAACAGATTTGTTGGAAATCATACATACTGATGTATGTGGTCCGATGAATATTGAGGCTCGCGGTAGGTATCATTATTTTCTTATCTTCACAGATGATTTGAGAAGATATAAGTATATCTACTTGATGAAACACAAGTCTGAAACATTTGAAAAGTTCAAAGAATTTCAGATTGAAGTGGAGAATCATCGTAACAAAAATAAAATTTTCTACGATATGATCGCAGAAGTAAAATATTTGAGTTATGAGTTTTGACTTCAGTTAAAACAATGTGAAATAGTTTCACTACTCACGCCACCTGGAACACCACAGTGTAATGGTGTGTCCGAACGTCGTACCCGTACTTTATTAGATATGGTGCGATCTATGATGTCTCTTACCGATTTACCACTATCGTTTTGGGGTTATGCATTAGAGACAGCTACATTGACATCAAATAGGGCACCATCTAAATCCGTTGAGACGACACCGTATGAACTATGGTTTGGCAAGAAACCTAAGTTGTCGTTTCTTAAAGTTTGAGGTGCTTATGTAAAAAAGTTTCAACCTGATAAGCTCAAACCGAAATCGGAGAAGTGCATCTTCATAGGATACCCAAAAGAAAATGTTGGGTACACCTTCTATTACAGATCCGAAGGAAAGATATTCATTGCTGAGAATGGATCCTTTCTAGAGAAGGAGTTTCTCTCGAAAGAAGTGAGTGGGAGGAAAGCAGAACTTGATGAGGTAACTGTACCTGCTCCCTTATTGGAAAGTAGTTCATCACAGAAATCTGTTCCTGTGACTACTACACCAATTAGTGAGGAAGCTAATGATGATGATCATGTAACTTCAGATCAAGTTACTACAGAATCTCGAAGGTAAACCAGAGTGAGATCGGCACCAGAGTGGTATGGTAATCCTGTTCTGGAGGTCATGTTACTTGACCATGACGAGCCTACGAACTATGAGGAAGCGATGATGAGCCCAGATTCCGCGAAATGGCTTGAGGCCATGAAATCTGAGATGAGATCCATGTATGAGAACAAAGTATGGACTTTGATTGACTTGCCCATTGATCGGCGAGCCATTGAGATTAAATGGATCTTCAAGAGGAAGACGGACGCTGATAGTAGTGTTACTATCTACAAAGCTAGAATTGTCGCAAAAAGGTTTTCGACAAGTTCAAGGTGTTGACTACGATGACAGTTTCTCACTCGTATCTATGCTTAAGTCTGTCCGAATCATGTTAGCAATTGCCACATTTTATGAAATCTGGCAAATGGATAAAAAACTACATTCCTTAATGGATTTATTAAAGAAGAGTTGTATATGATGCAACCAGAAGGTTTTGTCAATCCTAAAGGTGCTAAAAAAATATGAAAGCTCCAGCGATCCATCTATGGACTGGTGCAAGCATCTCGGAGTTGTAATATACACTTTGATAAGTTGATCAAAGCATATAGTTTTATACAAACTTGTAGTGATGCCTGTATTTACAAGAAAGTGAGTGGGAGCACTACAGCATTTCTGATAAGTATATGTAGAATTATTCTGCAAAGCATAAAGGAGTGTTTGAAAGGAGTTTTTCAAAGAAAGACCTCGGTGAAGCTGCTTACATACTGAGCATCAAGATCTATAGAGATAGATCAAGACGCTTGATAAGTTTTTCAATGAGTACATACCTTGACAAGATTTTGAAGTAGTTCAAAATGGAATAGTCAAAGGAGTTCTTGCCTGTGTTACAAGGTGTGAAGTTGAGTAAGACTCAAAACCCGACCACGGCAGAAGATAGAGAGAGAATGAAAGTCATTCCCTATGCCTAAGCCATAGGTTCTATAAAGTATGCCATGTTGTGTACCAGACCTATTGTATACCTTGCCTTGAGTTTGGCAAGGGAGTACAATAGTGATCTAGGAGTAGATCACTGGACATTGGTCAAAATTATCCTTAGTGGAATAAGGATATGTTTCTCGATTATGGAGGTGACAAAAGGTTCGTCGTAGAGGGTTACGTCAATGCAAGTTTTGACACTAATCCAGATGACTCAAAGTCTCAATCTGGATACATATTGAAAGTGGGAGCAATTAGCTAGAGTAGCTCCGTGCAGAGCATTGTTGACATAGAAATTTGCAAAATACTTACGGATCTGAATGTGGCAGACCCGTGACTAAACTTCTCTCACAAGCAAAACATGATCACACCTTAGTACTTTTTGGGTATTAATCACATAAGATTATTGACTCTAGTAAACCCTTTGGGTGTTCGTCACATGACGATGTGAACTATGGGTGTTAATCACATGGTGATGTGAACTATTGATGTTAAATCACATGGCAATGTGAACTACTCCCTCCGTTCCTAAATACTTGTCTTTCTAGGCATTTCAACAAGTGACTACATACGGAGCAAAATGAGTGAATCTACACTCTAAAATATGTCGACATACATCCGTATGTAGTAGTCATTTGAAATGTCTAGAAAGACAAATATTTAGGAACGGAGGGAGTAGATTATTGACTCTAGTGCAAATGGGAGACTGGAGGAAATATGCCCTAGAGGCAATAATAAAGTTATTATTTATTTCCTTATATCATGATAAATGCTTACTATTCATGATAGAATTGTATTAACCGGAAACATAATACATGTGTGAATACATAGACAAACAGTATGTCACTAGTATGCCTCTACTTGACTAGCTCGTTGAATCAAAGATGGTTAAGTTTCCTAGCCATAAATGAGTTGTCATTTGATTAACGGGGTCACATCATTAGAGAATGATGTGATTGA
This sequence comes from Triticum urartu, assembly GCF_003073215.2. Classification (NCBI taxonomy): domain Eukaryota; kingdom Viridiplantae; phylum Streptophyta; class Magnoliopsida; order Poales; family Poaceae; genus Triticum; species Triticum urartu. Next base: position 485,027,688 of record NC_053027.1, read on the forward strand.
CTTGACCCATTCCGTTAGCATAGCACTTGATCGTTTAGTTTGTTGCTATTGCTTTCTTCATGACTTATACATGTTCCTATGACTATGAGATTATGCAACTCCCGTTTACTGGAGGAACACTTTGTGTGCTACCAAATGTCACAACGTAACTGGGTGATTATGAAGGTGCTCTACAGGTGTCTCTGAAGGTACTTGTTGGGTTGGCGTATTTCGAGATTAGGATTTGTCACTCCGATTGTCGGAGAGGTATCTCTAGGCCCACTCGGTAATGCACATCACTATAAGCCTTGCAAGCATTGCAACTAATGAGTTAGTTGCGAGATGATGTGTTACGGAACGAGTAAAGAGACTTGCCGGTAACGAGATTGAACTAGGTATTGAGATACCGACGACCGAATCTCGGGCAAGTAACATACCGATGACAAAGGGAACAACGTATGTTGTTATGCGGTTTAACCGATAAAGATCTTCATAGAATATGTAGGAGCCAATATGAGCATCCAGGTTCCGCTATTGGTTATTGACCAGAGACGTGTCTCGGTCATGTCTACATAGTTCTCGAACCCGTAGGGTCCGCACGCTTAAAGTTCGATGACGGTTATATTATGAGTTTATGTGTTTTGATATACCGAAGGAGTTCGGAGTCCCGAATGAGATCGGGGAGTTGACGAGATGTCTCGAAATGGTCGAGACGTAAAGATCGATATATTGGACGACTATATTCGGACATCGGAAAGGTTCCGAGTGATTCGGGTATTTTCGGGAGTACCGGGGAGTTACGGGAATTCGTATTGGGCCTTAATGGGCCATACGGGAAAGGAGAGAAAGGCCTCAAAGGGTGGCCTCACCCCTCCCCATGGGCTGGTCCGAATTGGACTAGGGAGGGGGGCGCCCCCTTCCTTCCTTCTCCTTTTCCCTTCCCTTTCCTTCCCTCCTACTCCTACCACTTGGAAGGGCTCCTAGTTCTACTAGGAAAGGGGGAATCCTACTCCCGGTGGGAGTAGGACCCCCCTAGGGCGCGCCATAGAGAGGGTAGGCCCTCCCCCTCCTCCACTCCTTTATATATGGGGGCAGGGGGCACCCCAAAGACACAACAATTGATCTCTTGATCTCTTAGCCGTGGGCGGTGCCCCCTCCACCATAATCCACCTTGATCATATCGTAGCGGTGCTTAGGCAAAGCCCTGCGTCGGTAGAACATCATCATCGTCACCACGCCATCATGCTGATGAAACTCTCCCGCAACACTCGGCTGGATCGGAGTTCAAGGGACGTCATCAAGTTGAACGTGTGCAGAACTCGGAGGTGTCATGCGTTCGGTACTTGATCGATCAGATCGTGAAGACGTATGACTACATCAACCGCGTTGTGCTAACGCTTCCGCTTTCGGTATATGAGGGTACGTGGACAACACTCTCCCCTCTGGTTGCTATGCATCACCATGATCTTGCGTGTGCATAGGAAATTTTTGAAATTACTACGTTTTCCAACAGTTACTACGATATCGAACAAATTGAAGAATTTGTTGCTTTAAAGGGTGCTTATGAAGTTGCTTCTTTGATTGAAAAGTATGATATTACTCTCTCCGAATCTGAAAATCTTGACATACTTAAATATTTCCATGAAAACTATGCTCATAATGTCCATGTCAATGAATTTGTTGAAAGAATGACCGTTGCTTTAGAAGAAAATAATGATATGCATGAATCTATAGATAATTATGATTCCGATGATTTGATTGAAATACCCTTTGATGAACATGATGCTTACTATTCTTGTGTCCATGATGCCAATATTTATGAAGATGAATTTGCTATAGTTCCTTATGTTAAACATGAGATCATTGCTATTGCACCCATACTTGATAGTTCCTTCGATGAAAAGCATGATTGCAATGATGTTATCATAAATTCTCCTAATGTCAATTGTGTTAACGATATGCGAAACCCTAAGCTTGGGGATGCTAGTTTTGTTATGTCCACTACTTGTTGCAATGATCATGATTGGGGTGATTCTTCTTACGATCTTGAATATTTATTTAAGCCCCATGATGAATATGAGATTGGTTATAATGTTTTCAATAATATTGAAAGTGGGTTTGGAAGAGTGTCAACTTGAGATCCCACATAATTGGAGAATGTTCAATCTTATGGAGTTTTTGATAAAAGTGGGGTTGGAGAGGTCATGACTTTAGTTAATGTTAATCCCACTATTTTGGAAGAGTGTCAACTTTGCATGCATGTGGATCGTGTTGAAAATATTTTATGTGATAGCTATTTTTTTGAATTTTCTTATGATCCCACATGTAATTATTATGAGAGAGGAAAATATGATTGTATAAATTTTCATGTTACTAAATTACCTCTCATTATGTTGAGATTGCTATTGTTTCTTTCCGCTTCCTTGCATATGCTAGTTTTTGCTTGCCTTGATAATTTGTTTGCCTATAAGATGCCTATGCATACGAAGTATGTTAGACTTAGATGTGTTTGTCATGTGTTTTATGATGCTCTCTTTATGCTTCAATTCTTTCATGTGAGCATCCTTGAAATCTTATGCCTAGCTATAAGGCTTTAAAGAAGAGCGCTTGTTGGGAGACAACCAAATATTTTTCCTTGATCCTGTCTAGTAATAAATAATTTATCTAGCCTCTGTTTAGGTTGTGTTTTTGTGTTTAATTAGTGTTTTTGCCAAGTAGAATCGTTGGGAACACTTGGGGAAAGTCTTTTTGATCTTGCTGTAAAAAACAGAAACTTTAGCACTCACGAGATTTACTGCCATTTTTTATTGAAGAGTACTATTTAGTTAATTATTTTTGAAGATGATTAATAGATAAATTCCTCACGTACAGCAATTTATTTTAGAATTTTTGGGGTTCCAGAAGTAGTCGAAACCTACAGATTACTACAGACTGTTCTGTTTTTGACAGATTCTGTTTTTCGTGTGTTGTTTGCTTATTTTGATGAATCTATGGCTAGTAAAATAGAGTTTATGAACCATAGAAAAGTTGGAATACAGTAGGTTTAACACAAATATAAATAAATAATGAGTTAATTACAATACTTTGAAGTGGTGGTTTGTTTTCTTTTACTAACGGAGCTCATGAAGATTTTCATTTAAGTTTTGTGTTGTGAAGTTTTCAAGTTTTGGATAAAGATTTGATGGATTATGGAACAAGGAGTGGCAAGAGACTAAGATTGGGGATGCCCAAGGCACCCCAAGTTAAAATACAAGGACAACCAAAAGCCTAGGCTTGGGGATGCCCTGGAAGGCCTCCCCTCTTTTGTCTTTGTTCATCGGTAACTTTACTTGGAGCTATATTTTTATTCACCACATGATATGTGTTTTGCTTGGAGCATCTTGTATGATTTGAGTCTTCGATTTTTAGTTTACCACAATCATCCTTGCTGTACACACCTTTTGAGAGAGACACACATGAATTGGAATTTATTAGAATACTCTATGTGCTTCACTTATATCTTTTGAGCTATATAGTTTTTGCTCTAGTGCTTCACTTATATCTTTTGGAGCATGGCAGTGGTTCTATTTTATAGAAATAATTGATCTCTCATGCTTCACTTATAATATTTTTAGAGTCCTTTATAACAACATGGCAATTTTCTTTTAGTCATTATAAAAAACTTTCATATAAGTGCATTGAATACTATGAGAAGTTTGATACTTGATGATTGTTTTGAGATATGGAGATGGTGATATTAGAGGCATGCTAGTTGAGTAGTTGTGAATTTGAGAAATACTTGTGTTGAAGTTTGTGATTACCATAGCATGCACGTATGGTGAACCGTTATGTGATGAAGTCGGAGCATGATATATTTATTGATTTCCTTCCTTATGAGTGGCGGTCGGGGACGAGCGATGGTCTTTTCCTACCAATCTATCCCCCTAGGAGCATGCGCGTAGTACTTTGTTTCGATAACTAATAGATTTTTGCAATAAGTATGTGAGTTCTTTATGACTAATGTTGAGTCCATGGATTATACGCACCCTCACCCTTCCACATTTGCTAGCCTCTCTATTACCGCGCACCTTTTGCCGGTATCATACACCCACCATATACCTTCCTCAAAACAGCCACCATACCTATCTATTAAGGCATTTCCATAGCCATTCCGAGATATATTTCCATGCAACTTTCCACCGTTCCGTTTGTTATTACACGCTTCATCATTGTCATATTGCCATGCATGATCATGTAGTTGACATCATATTTGTGGCAAAGCCACCTTTCATAATTTTTTCATACATGTCACTCTTGATTCATTGCATATCCTGGTACACCGCCGGAGGCATTCACATAGATTCATATTTTGTTCTAAGTATTGATTTGTAATTCTTGAGTTGTAAGTAAAAAGAAGTGTGATGATCATCATTATTAGAGCATTGTCCCAGTGAGGAAAGGATGATGGATACTATGATTCCCCACAAGTCGGGATGAGACTCCGGACGAAAAAAAAGAGGCCAGAAAAAAAAGAAGGCCCAAATAAAAAATGAGAGAAAAAGAGAGAAGGGACAATGTTACTATCCTTTTTCCACACTTGTGCTTCAAAGTAGCACCATGAACTTCATGATAGAGAGTCTCCTATGTTGTCACTTTCACAAACTAGTGGGAATTTTACATTATAGAACTTCGCTTGTATATTCCAATGATGGGCTTCCTCAAATTGCCCTAGGTCTTCATGAGCAAGCAAGTTGGATGCACACCCACTTAGTTTCTTTTGTTGAGCTTTCATACACTTAGAGCTCTAGTGCATCCCTTGCATGGCAATCCCTACTCACTCACATTGATATCTATTGATAGACATCTCCATAGCCCATTGATATGCCTAGTTGATGTGAGACTATCTTCTCCTTTTTGTCTTCTCCACAACCACCATTATATTCCACCTATAGTGCTATGTCCATGGCTCACGCTCATGTATTGCGTGAAAATTGAAAAACTTTGAGAATATCAAAATTATGAAACAATTGCTTGGCTTGTCATCGGGGTTGTGCATGATTTAATATTTTGTGTGATGAAGATAGAGCATAGCCAGACTATATGATTTTGTAGGGATAACTTTCTTTGGCCATGTTATTTTGAGAAGACATAATTACTTAGTTAGTATGCTTGAAGTATTATTATTGTTATGTCAATATTAAACTTTTATCTTGAACCTTTCGGATCTGAACATTCATGCGGCAATAAAGAAAAATTACATTGAGAAATATGTTAGGAAGCATTCCACATCAAAAATTCTGTTTTAATCATTTACCTACTCGAGGACGAGCAGGAATTAAGCTATGGGATGCTTGATACGTCTCCAACATATCTATAATTTTTTATTGCTCCATGCTATTATATATTCTGTTTTGGATGTCAATGGGCTTTATTTTACACTTTTATATTATTTTTGGGACTAACCTATTAACTGAAGGCCCAGCCCAAATTGTTGTTTTTTTGCCTATTTTAGTGTTTCACAGAAAAGGAATATCAAACGGAGTCCAAACGGAATGAAACCTTCGGGAGCGTGATTTTTGGAACAAATGTGATCCAGAGGACTTGGAGTGGACGTCAAGCAATCAACGAGGCGGCCACGAGGCAGGGGGCGCGCCCTCCCCCCTCATGGGCCCCTCATGGTTCAACCGACCTACTTCTTCCTCCTATATATGTTCACATACCCCAAAAACATCCAGGAGCACCACGAAACCCTATTTCCACCGCCGCAACCTTCTGTACCCAAGAGGTCCCATCTTGGGGCCTTTTCCGGAGCTCCACCGGAGGGGGCATTGATCACAAAGGGCCTCTACATCAACTCCATGGCCCCTCCGATGATGTGTGAGTAGTTTACCTCAGACCTTCGGGTCCAAAGTTATTAGCTAGATGGCTTCTTCTCTCTCTTTGGATCTCAATACAAAGTTCTCCTCAATTCTCTTGGAGATCTATTCGATGTAATCTTCTTTTGCGGTGTGTTTGTCGAGATCCGATGAATTGTGGGTTTATGATCAAGATTATCTATGAACAATATTTGAATCTTCTCTGAATTCTTTTATGTATGATTGGTTATCTTTGCAAGTCTCTTCGAATTATCAGTTTGGTTTGGCCTACTAGATTGATCTTTCTTGCAATGGGAGAAGTGCTTAGCTTTGGGTTCAATTTTGCAGTGCTCGATCCCAGTGACAGAAAGGGAAACGACACGTATTGTATTGTTTCCATCGAGGATAAAAAGATGGGGTTTATATCATGTTGCATGAGTTTATCCCTCTACATCATGTCATCTTGCTTAAAGCGTTACTCTGTTCTTATGAACTTAATACTCTAGATGCATGCTGGATAGCGGTCGATGTGTGGAGTAATAGTAGTAGATGCAGGCAGGAGTGGGTCTACTTGTCGCGGACGTGATGCCTATATACATGATCATACCTAGATATTCTCATAATTATTCGCTTTTCTATCAATTGCTCGACAATAATTTGTTCACCCACCGTAATACTTATGCTATCTTGAGAGAAGGCACTAGTGAAACATGTGGCCCCTGGGTCTATTCTCCATCATACAAGTTTCCAATCTATTTTATTTTGCAATATTTACTTTCAATCTATATCATAAAAAATACCAAAAATATTTATATTATTATTATTATTATTATCTCTATCAGATCTCACTCTTGCAAGTGGCCGTGAAGGGATTGCCAACCCCTTTATCGCATTGGTTGCGAGGTTCTTATTTATTTGTGTAGGTACAAGGTGACTCGTGCGTGGTCTCCTACTGGATTGATACCTTGGTTCTCACAAACTGAGGGAAATACTTACGCTGCTTTGTTGCATCACCCTTTCCTCTTCAAGGGAAAACCAACGCATGCTCAAGAGGTAGCAAGGAGGGAGTAGTTCACCCTCGGGGCTGAGGGTATGTACCAGTAGCTATGTGTTTGATCTCTCTCTTGTGTTCTTGATTTGGCACGATCTTGATGTATCGCGAGCTTTGCTATTATAGTTGGATCTTATGATGTTTCTCCCCCTCTACTCTCTTGTAATGGATTGAGTTTTCCTTTTGAAGTTATCTTATCGGACTGAGTCTTTAAGGATTTGAGAACACTTGATGTATGTCTTGCATGTGCTTATCTGTGGTGACAATGGGATATCATGTGATCCACTTGATGTATGTTTTGGTGATAAACTTGCAAGTTCCGTGTCCTCATGAATTTATGCATAGGGGTTGGCACACATTTTCGTCTTGACTCTCCGGTAGAAACTTTGGGACACTCTTTGAAGTTCTTTGTGTTGGTTGAATAGATGAATCTGAGATTATGTGATGCATATCATATAATCATACCCACGGATACTTGAGGTGACACTGGAGTATCTAGGTGACATTAGGGTTTTGGTTGATTTGTGTCTTAAGGTGTTATTCTAGTACGAACTCTATGATAGATCGAACGGAAAGAATAGCTTTGTGTTATTTTACTACAGACTCTTGAATAGATCGATCAGAAAGGATAACTTTGAGGTGGTTTCATACCCTACCATAATCTCTTCATTTGTTCTCCGCTATTAGTCACTTTGGAATGACTGTTTGTTGCATGTTGAGGGATAGTTATATGATCCAATTATGTTATTATTGTTGAGAGAACTTGCACTAGTGAAAGTATGAACCCTAGGCCTTGTTTCGAAGCATTGCAATACCGTTTGTGCTCACTTTTATCATTAGTTACCTTGCTGTTTTTATATTTTCAAATTACAAAAACCTATATCTACCATCCATATTGCACTTGTATCACCATCTCTTCGCCGAACTAGTGCACCTATACAATTTACCATTGTATTGAATGTGCTGGGGACACAAGAGACTCTTTTTTATTTGGTTGCAGGGTTGTTTGAGAGAGACTGATCCTACGCCTCCGACGGATTGATAAACCTTAGGTCATCCACTTAAGGGAAATTTGGTACTGTCCTACAAACCTCTGCACTTGGGGGCCCAACAACGTCTACAAGAAGAAGCTTGTGTAGTAGACATCATGCCGGCAGTGGCCACACACTTGAGCTGGTCAGCGGAGTCGAAGGTGATGGTGTACTTGGGCCACCTGAGTGGACGCGTCGCGTCGAGCTTGGGAAGGGCCGCGTTCACCTCGCGGGAGAACTGCTTGAAGATGCGATGGGAGGCCGGGGCCTGAGAGCCGCCTAGGATGGATGCGATGGCACGAGGCTCTTGGAAGGCCACCCCCTCATCCTGGTGATGGTCATCATTCCTTCTTGGCGGTGGTGGCAGCGGAGGAAGGCTAGCGTTGCCTTAAGGACGGTCCGCACGAGGCTGATCTCTCCAGGGACCCTGACGAGGCTGGCCCTGCTAGCCGTCCTCACAAGGATGATCACGCTAGTCCTAGTGGGGGTCGCGGTTGTCCCAGCGTCCTCCGCCTTGGCCTCCTCCACGTCTGTAGCCTCGGTCTTTGCGCTCGGGGCATCGACTAATCCGCCCATCGTGGATGCCCCTGAGCTCCTGGCAGTCATGGGTGTTGTGGCTGTGCACATTGTGAAAGATGCAAAATGGGCGGCTACCCTTGGACGACTACTCCGGGTGGTCGCAGCCACGCTTCATCTCTAGTTCGTCCGCTAGCACAGCTGGCGCCTTGCGCTTCACATCCTTGGCCTTGGCTTTCTTGTCTTCTGGGTTAGCCTCCAGAAGCTCGAGGAGGGAGAGCTGTCCTTCCTCACCTCTTGCGCACCTGGTCGCCATGTTGAACATCTCCAGAGCCGTGCACGGGTCCTCGTGTATGGTGATCTCCTCCTTCATCTTGATGTCACGGACACCATTGGTGAATGTTGAGATGATCGCCTCATCTAACACCTTGGGGATCTTGAGGCAAACGTTGTTGAAGCGATGGATGTATTTGTGCAAGGTCTCCCCAGGCTGCTGCTTGATGCCCTGCAGGTCACCCGTTGCCAGTGGGCGGTTGCGAGTGCCCTGGAAGTTGGCGATGAAGCGCTCTCACATCTCATCCCATCTGAAGCCCAAGACCAAGCCCCTCCTGGAAATCGATCCAACCGGGAGGTTTAGGAGCCACGAGCACGTGCCATCCTTGAGGGCCATGGTGTTGGGGATATAACTATTTATGTAAGCCACCCAGGAGGGGCCGGGTTACGCAAAGAGAAGCCCATCTGAAGCCCAAGACCAAGACGTGAAGATGGCGGTTCAGTAAAGGGTCTAAAGGCCCACAGGCGATTTATGGCCCATGGTGATAAACCGCCATGAGGGCGTGACTTGTATTGTAAGGTAGAAGTAACTAGTCACCGAGCCGGACACTGTTTATGAGTCGGCCGGGACTCTGTAAGCTGTAGGGCGTCGACCCGTGTATATAAGGGGACGACCCGCTGGCGGCTTAGGGTAAGAAACAACAAATCGAGAACCGGGCATAGCGTATCTCGCTCCCTGGTCATCGAAACCTCAAGCAATTCCAACCCAACTAGACGTAGGCCTTCCTTCACCGTAAGGGGCTGAACTAGTATAGACCTCGCGTGTCCTTTGTCCCGATTAACCCCTTCAAGCTTCCTACTTGCGATGGCTCCACGATTAAGTCCTTGCAAGAGGACATCTTCCGTGACAATTCCACGACAGTTGGCGCCCACCGTGGGGCCAGCGCACGGTGGATTTGAGTTCTTGAAGGGCAGCTTCGAAGGGCTCAAGGGATACGCAGTTGGACGGATGACCAAGAGTCATCGCGGCAAGATCTACATCGACGCCGGCTCAATTGAGTACGGATACCGGGTCCCCTTTGGCGGAATTCACATCTTCATCGGCCGGATTGGTGAGCCGGGCCCTGAGCCGGACAGCTGCATCGACCCCGTCGAGACGGCTCAGCGTGCGAAACCCGCCCGAGCTCAACCCGTCGTGAAGTGTGCCTTTGTGGGTTGCATCCACGGAGGTGAACTTCCTGAAGGATCTGAAGGTGATGGTGAGCCGGCCGTCCTCTCTGACGGTGATTCGTCCACCGGCTCAACAGATTCGCTGTATCAAGTTCAAGATGGTGTGCTTGGGGGTTGTTCCGATTGCAGCACTATTCCGGACCCCTCAGAGTTTCCAAAATGGGTAGGAGTCTTCATGGCTGGTACTCAACCCGGCCAAAATTCTACGGCCTCAGCGGCGATAACATCCGGGTTAGGAGCAGCCGGGGCAGGAGGCCCTATGCGCGCACCGGCTCAGGTGCTGATGGATCTCATGGATAAGCTTACGGCTTTGTTAACTGTTACAGTCATCCCTGCGAACCAATCTGATCATGAGGCAGAGGTGGCACAGGTTCGCGATGAGATCACCCGGGCCAAGGAAACCTTAGCAACTGAAGACGCTAGATTAGCAACAGAACGGGTGGCTTTGGACACGCGGGCGCAACAACTTCAGGCAGAGGCCTTGCAGCTCATGTTGAGCTTAAACGCATCTAATGAGGTAATGAGGAGGAGACATCAGAAAACTTAGTCCCGTTTACCTTAGATTTATGATCCTCGGAATCTCTTCGCTACACCCGGGGCCGGCCCAAGTAACCCGCCAGGTGCAAATCAGTTTATGACATCCGGAGCGGGAGGCCCAGTCCAGCCTCCGGTGACGGCGCCTCTTCACGGCAATATGGCACCACCCCATTACGTGCCAATACCACAGGGTCACTTCTCCAACCCCATGGAGAACTTAATCGCAGCATCCACACGTTTGGCGGCTCTCCCAGTAGATGGTGATGATCCGACAGCGGTGGAAACCCGGAAGATCAGGGAACTTGTCCAAACAGCCCTGGCTCAGCAAGAGACCTACTCCTACAGCCGGGACAGGATTCACTCAACTCCTCCGCCCTGGTTAGCTCTGCCTCGTCAAAACCGAAGCCCGAGTTACAGTAGACACATGGAGTCAGAGGCCTTGTCAAGTAGCGCTCAGCGCCGGAACCAGCCCGGCGGGTATAACCCGGTTCAGGATCGGATACGTTAGGAGGACGAGCAGGCAGCTCAGCTAGCGGCTCAGCTAGCAGCCCAATAGGACTCACCGTCTTACCCGACGACTTCTGTTGAGGCGGGTGTTGCTACTAGAACCGGAGGAGTTCCTTGTCTGATACCGGCTCTACGTAATGTACGTCTGCCCAAGGATTTCAAGGGACCTCGAAAGGTGCCGAATTATACGGCCGATTTACAGCCTGGGGCGTGGATTGAAAGTTACGAGATGGCCAGAGCTTCTGGAGGTTAGCGATGAAGCGATGGCTAAATACTTCACCATGATGTTGGACGGAACGGCCCGTTCTTGGTTAAAGGGTTTGCCACCCAATTCCATTGGTTCATGGGCGGAGCTAAAGGCCCGTTTCATCCAGAACTTCAAGGACACTTGCAAGCAGTCTATGTCGATTGTGGACCTGACAAATTGTAAGCAGGAGGAAGGTGAATCTACGACTCATTGGGTACGCCGGGTCAAAGATATAATACATTCGTCTGATAAGATCGATGCCGGCTCAGCAGTTCTCATGCTGGAGAAGAATTGCCGTTTTGAGCCTCTGAGACAGAAACTGGGGCGCCTTAAGCGTGATTGCAACGATATGGGGACACTAATGGCGGCTTTAGTCAAGTATGCCAATTCTGATAGTACCAAGGATCCCGCGTCTGATGAGGAAAAGACAGGGAAGGGAAAGAAGAACGGCAATGGAAAGGGTTAGCAGCATAACCCGGCGAGTCAAGGAGGTAATAAGCGTAAGGCGGATGGTAACCCGGAATTTGTGGCCAATGCACAGGGTAACAATCAGAAGCGCAAAGGAAAGCCACCCCGGTTTGGCGGATCAGGCCCGTCTCTTGAGCAATTACTCAATGAGCCCTGCCCGAAACACGGCACCCGGGAACGACTAGCGACTCACTTATGGAAGGATTGCGCAATCATGAAGGCTTTCAAGAATTCCAGTACGTTTGTTGGCAATCAAGGCCCAGGCGGCGGCTCAGGAGCTGGCGGCTTTCATGGCCCGGGCGGCGGTTCAGGATCCGGCTTTCAGGGAAGCTAGGGTGGTTATAATCAACAACGGTCTGGTCAAGGAGGTCAGCAGCAGCAGCAGTCGGGTTATCAGAGTCATCCAAAACAGCTAAACAGTGGGCAGTATCACGTGTTCACCACAAGTTTGTGTAAACGTGATCAGAAAGTTCATAAGAGGGTTGTGAATTCTGTTGAGCCGGCAGTCCCTCGTTACTTGAGGTGGTCGGAACAGCCTATTGTCTGGAGCAGGGAGGATCACCCTCCCCGGGTTGATAATTCGGGTCAACTGGCCTTGGTAGTGGCACCACAAGTTGGTGGTTATAAATTTACTAAGGTGCTCATGGATGGAGGTAGCAGCATCAACATCCTCTATTACGAGACCTTTCAGCGCATGGGCTTAACTGACAAGAATTTAAAGACTTCCAACACCGTCTTCCATGGAGTGGTGCCTGGTAAATCAGCGTATCCTGTGGGTAAGATTGAGCTAGAGGTGGCCTTTGGAGACGAGCATGATTCTAGGGCAGAAAGGTTAACTTTTGAGGTGGTAAAAATCAAGAGTCCATATCATGCTTTGTTCGGGCGGCCGGCTTATGCCAAGTTCATGGCGCGGCCGTGTTATGTTTATTTACAGCTCAAGATGCCGGGTTACAAGGGTACCATCACCGTGCATGGAAGCCGAAAGGTGGCCCTGGGATGCAAAGAAGGCGATGCGGCTTATGCCGAGTCTGTCTGTGCAGCAGAGGAGCTCAAATTTTATCAAGATAACGTTGACCCGGCGGATATGACTTCTCTCAAGAAGCCGACTATGGAGCATGACCCGGCCATGAAGTTTAAATCGGCTGCAGAGACTAAGCTTGTTAATTTTACTCCGGGCGATTCATCTAAGCAATTTAGCATCAGTGCCGACTTGGATCCTAAATAGGAAAGCGCGCTCATCGAGTTCATCCGTGAGAACCGGGACATCTTTGCATGGAAACCTTCTGACATGCCGGGTGTACCGAGAGGACTCGCTGAGCACACTCTTAATATTGATCCGAAGTATAAGCCGGTCAGGCAGTTTCTGCGGTGATTCAATGAAGAGCAACGAAAAGCTATAGGAGAAGAGGTCGCCCGGCTCTTGGCCGCTGGGTTCATTTTCGAAGTTTTTCACCCGGAGTGGTTGGCTAACCCGGTGCTCGTACTCAAGAAAAACGGCACCTGGCGGATGTGTGTGGATTACACGGACTTAAATAAGGCTTGTCCGGCTGATCCTTTTGCTCTCCCCCGTATTAATCAAATCATTGATGCTACGGCAGGTTGTGCATGTTTGAGTTTTTTGGATGCTTATTCTGGTTATCATCAGATTAAGATGGTAGTTAAAGACCAGGAGAAGATGGCTTTCATCACCCCGTTTGGAGCCTTCTGCTATGTGTCTATGCCTTTTGGGCTCAAGAGTGCCCAGGCAACTTATCAACGGTGTGTACAGAATTGTCTCCACAATCAGATTGGGCGCAATGTTCATGCGTATGTGGATGACATAGTGGTGAAATCCAGAGAGGCGGAAACCTTGATATCTAATCTCAGAGAAACCTTTGACAATCTCCGGGTTTACAAAATGATGCTTAACCCGGAGAAGTGTGTATTTGGTATGCCTGCTTTAAGACGGTTCATAAGCCGGTTAGGGGAGAAGGCCCTACCGCTGTACCAATTGATGAAGAAGGCAGACACCTTTGTCTGGAGTGATGCTGCTAATGTTGCTTTTGAGGATTTGAAGAGGCGGTTATCTGAGCCGCCGGTTCTTGCGGCTCCCATTGACAAAGAGCCTTTGCTGTTATATGTGGCTGCTAATTCACGAGCCGTCAGTGTGGCAATTGTGGTAGAGCGCAAGGAGGCTGGTAAGGAACATCCGGTTCAACGGCCGGTTTATTATGTCAGTGAGGTACTCATCGAGTCAAAACAAAGATATCCTCATTGGCGGAAACTTGTTTACGTGGTGTTCATGGCAAGCTGGAAGCTTAAGAAATACTTCCAAGGTCACCCTATCACTGTGGTAAGTTCTGCCCCTTGGGAGACATTATTCAGAACAGAGAGGCTACAGGACGAGTCGCCAAATGGGCCATCGAGCTCGGGCCTCATGGTCTGAAGTACGTACCGGGCACTGCCATTAAGTCTCAAGCTTTGGTGGATTTCATCAACGACTGGACAGAGCTACAGGCACCTGAAGAGAGGCCCAATGACACTTATTGGATTATTCACTTTGATGGGTCCAGACAGTTGGAAGGCTCGGGGGCTGGAGTTGTATTAACTTCCCCTCGAGGTGACAAATTTTGTTATGTGCTCCGGCTTATGTTTCCTTGTACTAACAATGCAGCTGAGTATGAGGCCCTGCTCCATGATCTTCGGATGGCCAAAGAGATGAACTTGAGCCGGGTAAGATGCTTAGGAGACTCAGACCTTGTGGCTCAACAGGTGTCAGGCAAGTGGGATTCTAAAGATCCCCTCATGGCGGCTTACCGTCGTGAAGTCGATGCTGTGGCTGGACATTTCAAGGGTTACGTAGTGGAACACATTGATCGAAGGAAGAATGAGGCGGCTGATGCCTTAAGCCGGCTGGGGTCTCAGCGTAAGCCGGTGCCGCCTAACACCTTTCTTGATGTTTTGCATAATCCTTCTATTAAGTTACCTACAGAGGAAGATCTGGCAATACCAGACCCGGAGGCACAGCTGGTGGCGGCTCTCCACGTTATCCCGGATTGGACAGTTCCTTATTTGGCTTACATGACCCGGGGAGAGTTGCCTGAAGATGAGACCTTGGCAAGACAAATCGCCCGGCGGTCCAAGTCCATGACAATTGTCAATGGCGAGTTACATCATTACAGCATCACTAGAGCGATTCAATGCTGTGTGTCACCTACAGAGGGTCAGGAGATCCTTCGTGAGATTCATGAAGGCGATTGTGGTCATCACGCCGGCTCAAAATCTCTTGTGGCCAAAGCTTTCCATCATGGGTTTTATTGGCTGATGGCTCATGCTGATGCGGAAGACCTGGTCAGTAAATGTGACGGATGTCAGAAATTCTCATGACGAGCCCATGTGCCGGCTCAAGACTTGAGGATGATTCCAATTACCTTGCCATTTGCAGTCTGGGGGCTTGATATGGTCGGGCCTTTCAAAAGGTCTAAGGATAAAAAGACTCACCTCTTGGTGGCGGTTGACAAGTTCACAAAGTGGGTGGAGGCGGAGCCAGTCAGTAAGTGTGATGCAGCCACGGCGGTCCAGTTTATGAAAAAGGTGATTTTTCACTTTGGTTTTCCACACAGCATCATAACTGATAATGGCACTAACCTTTCCAAAGGAGCTATGGAAGAGTTCTGTCAATGAGAGCATATCCGGCTTGACGTTTCAGCTGTGGCTCACCCTCAATCTAATGGTCAAGCAGAGCGAGCTAATCAAGAAATCTTGAGGGGTATCAAGCCCCGGCTCTTGGTCCCCTTGCAGCGGACGCCGGGTTGTTGGGTGGAGGAGTTACCTTCTGTACTCTGGAGCATCAATACTACACCTAACAGATCTACGGGTTACACGCCTTTCTTTATGGTGTATGGAGCAGAGGTGGTCCTGCCAAGTGACATCCGTCATGACTCACCCCGTGTGGCGGCTTATGTTCAGGAAGACAACGAAAAAGCTCGGCAAGACGCACTTGACCTGTTGGATGAAGAGCGAGACTTGGCAATAGCCAGCTCGGCGATTTACCAGCAAGACCTGCGCCGCTACCACAGCCGCCGGGTTAAGTCCAGAACCTTTTCAGGAAGGCGACTTAGTGCTCCGACTCATCCAGGATCAATCTGACATGCACAAGCTATCCCCTCCTTGGGAAGCACCCTTTGTGGTCAGCAAGAATCTGAACAACGGATCATACTACCTTATCGACGTTCGGGAACACAAAGACTCATGTAAGTCGGAGGAGGAGACCCGTCGGCCGTGGAATATCGCTCATCTTCAGCCTTATTATACTTGAGCCGTCGGCTCTAATGTGTATATACTTATACTATGTATATTACATAAAGCAATAAAGTAGGACCTCTGTCCTTTTTTCCACTCCCAAAAAAGGTTTATGTGTTTTCTTTGTCAGGTGGTGGAGATAACCAAGGAGAAGCGGATCATATCTGAATCCGGCTTTCCTTTGGTCCGGTTTATGATCATATCTGAATCTAGTCGTGATCACTTGGGGGCTTCCTGTTCAAACATAGGTCGTATTCGAACCAAAGAGAACATAGCTGTCGATACCCACTTGATCGGCATACTGCCAAACTCACTTGGGGGCTTCTTGATCATATTTGAATCATAGCTTAACCCCTTTTGGGTTTGACGTGGATCGTATTCGAATCAGCGTCATGAAACAACTCTTATGGTCACTTGGGGGCTTCCTGTTCAAATATAGGTCGTATTCGAACCAAAGAGAACATAGTTGTCGATACTCACTTGATCGGCATCGCCACAGCCACTGGGGGCTAACAGATCGTATCCGAATCTTAGCTCAACCTCTTTGGAATGGTTCACTGATCGTATTCGAATCAGAAACCCTTGAATTTTGTTCATCATATTTTACGAGTGTCAACATTGGATATCTTGTGACCCTCTTGAAAATACAATGGAATACATTACAATCCTCCAGGATTAATATTGGTTACATCAGGTTGTTAAGTACCAGGTGAACTTGTACGTGCCAATTTTCAGGAGTTAAACTTACCCTCAGGGGTTGGTTTATATAAGCCGAAAAAGTAGTCGTAAGCATCACAGGGCAATGCAAGGTATTTCTGCAAAGGACATAACAGATTCATATAAACTACAAAGTGCATAGTGACGGCGGCTTATGCAAGTATTAAGGGCCATAAGCATGCGCAAAGGCATAGCAAAACTCAAGGTATTTTTTACTCTGTTACAAGACTCCCCGAGTCTGAATGATGCGGCATTGTTTTTCTACAATGACATAAGCAGGTGGCGCCTAACAATCTACTCTTGGGGTTGATTTGAAGCCTCCGGGTTATCCTTCTCCGTCTCTCCGTCGGCTGCTTTGTCCTGGAAGGATGATGAGGCCCAGTCAATGCCACTCAAGGCCTCAAACTCAGCTTCATCATCTATTAAACCGTTTGGGTCGACTTCAGGAGCAAAGGTGTGCTTACGGATTGGAGGGATCAAGCTGACATCGTCATAATGCGGCGTGGGGATTCTCCGATTCTCCTTGTCATAACCCGGCTGACACTTGGTGAGGTCAGTGTTGTTCCCAATAAGAGTAGCCACCGGATGTATATCCTTCACACAGGCGGTGAAATCCTTATCATTAAACATGGTGCCATCTTCCTTTAAACTTGGATACCCAAGAGCAATATCAGCGGGGTCTAGTTCTGGAAGCCACGCCTTGGCCCGGCTCAATGCGGCTATAGCTCCGGCTCTTGCAAATGCTCGTCTTAACTCTTGGATTCGCTGAGGTAGCATAGCAAGCCACTTCAGCACATCTTGCAGGAGATAGGGAACATCATTTGATAAAGCCACAATGGCCAAAGCACGTTGTGACCCGGTGTAGAGCTGTTCCACCAGAGTATAAACCGCCTTCAGCTTGATCACCATGTTCTGCTTGAGATTTGTGCTCCTGGGGCCTGCGTTATTAAGCATAAGGTGAGTCAGAGGAAACAACTGAAATGGTCATTTAAGGTTTGAGTAAGTCACTCACCAAAGATTGATGAGACCATTCGAGATATCTGGCGCTTTAAGTCGGACAGTTCGGCCGTTGCTTCCGCAAGCGATGCCTCTGCTGTCTCGGCCCGGGTCACCAGTGCGGCCTTTTCATCAGCCCAAATTTTCTTCTCCGATTCAAAATTTTTCTTCAGCTTCTCTTGTTCAGAGACGCTGAATTCAAATTTGGAGTTAGCCTTTTGAGTTTCAATCTCCTGGGCTTCCACGCGGTTCTTCAGGTCAACAATCTCAGATTCAAATTGACTTATGATGGCCTACATTGCACCGGATAGTAGTCAAGATTACGGTAAATAATATTAAGTCCCAAGAACTTTTCAAGCAAAGGTACTTGACACTTGGGGGCTAATGTATACTGAAGAACTTTCAATTACTACTCCGGCTCATGGAAATTAAGTCCCAAGCACTTTGCAAGCAAAGATGTTGGGCACTTGGGGGCTAATGTGTATCGCAAGTGCTACAACCGGGTTAAATGTCTTTTTCCTAAGCCGGATAAGAAGTGCTAGGCAATTTTCTAAAGTCTACAGCATATTTACTTATAAGCAATAGACTTGGGGGCTGGTACAGTAAGTATGGTTAAAGAAAGCTAGCATAAGTCATACCTCAGATTTTTGCTGTATCTGCTTCACCATGTCAATTTCCAGGTCACGGCTGCTATGTACTTGATTGATATAGCCGGAGACGATCTCTCCAATACTCAAATGAGTATAGTCAGTGACGTCCAGCTTGGCCTTTCGGCGTTCTACCAATTCCTCTTTAGAACACTTGGCAAGTACAGTTGGCTGTGCCGGCTCAACAAACTGAGTCTTGAGAATCTCAACTTCCGGATCATTTGCCTTGGCGGGGGTAGGAGCCTCCGGGTTACCAGAATCGTTGAGGGTTTGCTCAGTAGGCGGGTCAGAGGAAGATATAGGAACATCATGAGATGGTTGAGGCGGCGGCTCATGAGCAGACGCGTCAGGAGCAGCTGTGCCCAGCTCTGGTTCAGTCACAACCGGCTCTTGGGGCGGCTTATTCTTTTTTGCCCTTTTGCTGGGCTTTACTTGCACACTGTGGAAAAGGTAGACGGGTTAAATACAAAAAAAATGAGTAAAATAAGGCATAAGGTACAACAAGTTCATATTACCCGGGAGCAGTTTTGAAGGCTGGCATGTTGGACTGCATGGACTCACCGGAGGAAGGTGAAATATCCTGATTGGAGTCAGAAGAATTGAGAGGCTGACGAATGAAACCCACCAAAGGAAAAAGAAGGCGTGAATCGGAGATAACCTCAGCCTGGCGTTTCCTGGTCACATCAGGTAAGCCGGAGGAGAGTTCCGTGTATTTGCTGGTCCGGGTCTGCTTCCGGCTCTCATAAATCTGTCGCTTCAAAAGAAATTGAGGGTCTTGGTAAGCTAAAGGATGTGAAAATCTTACTTTCCGGGTCACTCTTCGGATTTTCAACCTCGGTAAAGGCTCTGAATCGGAGGAGATTATAGTTACCTCTTCAACAGCTTGGTTGTTGCATGTATCCTCCTGAAAGGAATTAATGTCAATAACATGATGATAAAAGAGTCAGAGGAATTAGGAGTTGCCTCTTCTTCATCATCCTCAGTATCATCCAGTTTCATCATATCTGAGGCGCTGGGTTTCCTCTTTCTTGAAGTTCCAGTCTTAGCGGTTCTTCTTTCGGCTCTTTTCGCTGCTCTGGCTTGTTTGGCAGCCTCATGGTCATACTTGACCTTCCAGAAGTCGCTATTTGCCTATGAATAAGGATAAAGGGTTATGAGTAAAGGTAAGATATAACATAATAAAGATAATTGTGGAGGATAATAACTCACTGGAGGGGCCGGGTTCTTCTTGCAGAAAGGAAGTAAGCCAAAGGCATTACTAGTCACCGTGCCCTCTTTCAGCAAAGACTGGGTTGTACCTTCCACCGCATCATCTGGTAAGTCGTCAGGACTATGATGCAGTGGGTCATCCTTTTCACCTGAGTAAGTACACATTAAGCCGGGGCGGCGGCTTAATGGAATCACTCGCCAAGCAACCCAGACTCGGACCAGGTCGATGCCATCTAAACCATTCCACAAAAGAGCTTTGATTTTCCTAATAGTGGGGGTGAGTGACAGACGATCAATAGTAGTCAACTTGTCCGGCAGCGGGTGGTTGGATTCAAGGCGCAAGGCGCGGAAGCCGGGCAGCGGGTTTTCACCAGCCGAAGAAGTGTCCTGGCAGTAGAACCACGTTTGGTTCCAATCCTTTGGATGACTCGTCAGTTCAGCATAAGGGAAAAGGCAGTCTCTCCGTCGCTGAATCGAGATGCCAGCAAGTTCTAGACTGGGTCCGTTGGCACGCTTATTCTACCGGTTCAAATAGAACAACTCCCTAAACAAAAGTAGGCTGGATTCTTCTCCAAGGTAGACCTCACAGAAAACTTGGAAGTTGCAGATATTTGACACGGAATTGGGCCCGATGTCTTGAGGTCTTAAGTCAAAGAAATGCAGAACGTCTCTAAAGAATTTTGAACCGGGAGGAGCAAATCCCCGGCTCATGTGATCGGTAAAAATGATCACCTCCCCTTCCTTGGGTTGAGGTTTCTCTTCAGACGGTTCAGGAGCACGATAAGACATGACATCCTTCTTGGGAAGATGGCCAGACTTTACAAACTCGGACAGTTTGTTCTCTGTAACAATGGATGGGACCCAGTTGCAGGTAACCGGAGGTTTAACAGCTTTGGGTGCCATTGGGGAAATTGAAGCCTATAACAAGATAAAGGAAATTTTTCCGGTTTATTATAACCCGGAGAATAAACATTGTTGGGTTATTTAAGATGGCGGCTTAAGAAGGGGCCTAATGACATGCAGGTAACTATGTGATAATGTTTAACGGCTGCAGGTATTAAAGATGATTAAGGTTTTCTTAAATCACCAGAGGCAAGCGGTGCTGACAACCGGTATTATCTTAAACCGGCTACGCGGACTACTATGGCTGAAAGAGAGTCAACAGACGCAGTTTTTTAGCTAAGTGTGGAACAAACAGCTTTCACAAGTTGCAATCATTATTTTGGATCAAACGATGCCCTGGAAAGGAAAATATTTCTAGATCTAAAACAGTACAGAAAAGTTCATATACTCGCGGAAGGCTTCCAAAACAAGGGAAATGAGATCTGTTCTCATACAGGATAAGCACAAACATTTTCCGCAACAGTTCTAAGTTGTTTTTATAATCTAAACAAGGCATTGGAAGTGAGAGCTAATGGAGGTTTGCGTCGGGCGGCGATGAACGACGACGAACTCAAGACGGTTTCAATGCAGATCTGAGAAGGGGGAAAAGAGGAACTCACAGATGCGGAAGAACTGCGGAGGGTCGCCGTCGTTTTCTGGTCAAGATCAGGGTGATGCAGCGGCCTGAGTCAGTGAAGACGAGGGGGTTGACGGTGGCGGCGGCGGCGGAGCTTGAGCAGCAAAGAAGGAGGTGCGAGGAGGAAGACGACTGAAGGAAATGAAAAAGACCTAGGTCGCATCTATTTATAAGGAAGGGCCGACCAAGACGGCGTGAGAAACGAGGAGACGGAATATCATTTTACAACAACCCCGACGCCTCGATTTTCGGGATGGTCAGTAAAGGCAAAGATCCGTTGGAGGATATGACGGAATAAAATATGAGTTTTATTGAAGATGACGTCATGGAGATTTAACCCAGATCCAGATGATGACGTCACGGCGGGTTAAAGTTTCCGCACAAAACAGAAGACTGAAGGCCAGTTCATAAGGTTTTTAAAGATTGACATGTACCGGTTCAAATCAATCTGGGGCCTAATGTTGGGGATATAACTATTTATGTAAGCTGCCCAGGAGGGGCCGGGTTACGCAAAGAGAAGCCCATCTGAAGCCCAAGACCAAGACGTGAAGATGGCGGTTCAGTAAAGGGTCTAAAGGCCCACAGGCGATTTATGGCCCATGGTGATAAATCGCCATGAGGGCGTGACTTGTATTGTAAGGTAGAAGTAACTAGTCACCGAGCCGGACACTGTTTATGAGCCGGCCGGGACTCTGTAAGCCGTAGGGCGTCGACCTGTGTATATAAGGGGACAACCTGCTGGCGGCTTAGGGTAAGAAACAACAAATCGAGAACCGGGCATAGCGTATCTCGCTCCCTGGTCATCGAAACCTCAAGCAATTCCAACCCAACTAGACGTAGGCCTTCCTTCACCGCAAGGGGCTGAACTAGTATAAACCTCGCGTGTCCTTTGTCCCGATTAACCCCTTCAAGCTTCCTAGCTGTGATGGCTCCACGATTAAGTCCTTGCAAGAGGACATCTGCCATGACAATTCCACGACACATGGGAAACCAGTTCGCCATGACCTTCTCGTCGCCGCTGGTCACCTCGATGCTCAGCTCGTAGAGCTGTAGGAACTCGGCATGGTCGGGGGTGCCGTGGTAGCGCGGAGCCAGGTCATCCTTCAACTTCCGTGGCCAGACGACGCTGCGCAGCTCCGGGGTGAACGCGTGGCATCCTACCGTGGTCATGGGAGCCCATCGCAGAGGTGGAGCCTGATCTTGGTGCTCGCGCACCACCACCGCGGGTGCCACGCGGTCTTGACGTGGCGGTGCTGGGAGCGCACGCGCCTCTCCTTGCAGCCGCTGCACCAGTTGGCAGCTTTCCTCGTCACACGCCGACGCTCTTCACGGCGGGTCACGCCGTGGAGCCTCACACCTTGGCTCGGGACGACGTCTTTCCTGGGAGGTGGAGGATGTGCACCATGGGCCACGTCGCCCGCGAGAGGCGGCAGGGGAGGCAGAAAACGGGATGGTGCATGGGCCTCTCCGGCAGCATTGACGAGCTCGGCGATGCAGTCCAGCCAAATCCTCATAGAGGTCGTCGGTCGGGCGATAGAGCAGGAGCTCACGTGCCATGAGTAGTACAGCCTACGTGTTCGCCAGCCCGCGACGAGTGTTAGAAGACGAAGCAGCCGCCGAAGTCAGCGATGGAGTGCGGTGCGCCCATCATGCCGCACAGAGGGCTGCATCGATGAAGCCTGCTGCTCGTGGGCCGCGGGGCCGGTGGCAGCATTGGTGGACGGTGATGGAGAGCGATGGGGGCGCCATCGCCTGCTGGCGCCGTCTGGGCGACGCGGGCAGCGAGGGTGGCCCGGCGCTCAGCACAAACTCGACGAGCATTAGCCATGGGGATGGCGAAACAGCGGTGAATCGACTGGAGGAAGAGAGGCGCCGACGCACCCCTACCTGGCGCGCCAACTGCCGGATTTCGGGCTCCGCAGAACCTTGATAGATTAAAACTCTGGGGTGTGTGCGAAGAACTCAACCTCCCCAATCTGCCTACACGTCGATCCCATGGCCTAGCGCGATGAACTGGAAGGAAATGGGACAAGGCAGTTTACCCAGGTTCAGGGCACCTTGAGGTGTAAAACCCTACTCCTGCTTTGTGGTGGATTGGCCTCGAGGTGGGCTGTGGATGAACTAGAACAGTGGAAGAACAACCTTAGGAGGTGTGTTCTTGAGCTGGTGAGGGAGAGGATGGTCTGAATGATCCGTCCCCGTTTACGGTGGTGGCTGTTGGAAATATGCCCTAGAGGCAATAATAAAATGGTTATTATTGTATTTCCTTGTTCATGATAATTGTCTATTGTTCATGCTATAATTGTATTAACCGGAAACCGAAATACATGTGTGAATACATAGACCACAACATGTCCCTAGTAAGCCTCTAGTTGACTAGCTCGTTGATCAATAGATGGTCATGGTTTCCTGACCATGGACATTGGATGTCATTGATAACGGGATCACATCATTAGGAGAATGATGTTATGGACAAGACCCAATCCTAAGCCTAGCACAAGATCATGTAGTTCGTATGCTAAAGCTTTTCTAATGTCAAATATCATTTCCTTAGACCATGAGATTGTGCAACTCCCAGATATCGTAGGAATTCTTTGGGTGTGCCAAACGTCACAACGTAACTGGGTGGCTATAAAGGTGCACTGCGGGTATCTCCAAAAGTGTCTGTTGGGTTGGCACGAATCGAGACTGGGATTTGTCACTCCGTGTAACGGAGAGGTATCTCTGGGCCCACTCGTTAGGACATCATCATAATGTGCACAATGTGACCAAGGAGTTGATCACGGGATGATGTGTTACGGAACGAGTAAAGAGACTTGCCGGTAACGAGATTGAACGAGGTACCGGGATACCGACGATCGAATCTCGGGCAAGTATTGTACCGATAGACAAAGGGAATTGAGTACAGGATTGATTGAATCCTCGACATCATGGTTCATCCGATGAGATCATCGTGGAGCATGTGGGAGCCAACATGGGTATCCAGATCCCGTTGTTGGTTATTGACCGGAGAGTTGTCTCGGTCATGTCTACATGTGTCCCGAACCCGTAGGGTCTACACACTTAAGGTTCGGTGACGCTAGAGTTGTAGAGATATTAGTATGCGGTTAATCGAAAGTTGTTCGGAGTCCCGGATGAGATACCGAACGTCACGAGGAGTTCCGGAATGGTCCGGAGGTAAAGATTTATATATAGGAAGTCCAGTTTCGGCCACCGAGAGAGTTTCGGGAGTCATCGGTATTGTACCGGGACCACCGGAAGGGTCCCGGGGGTCCACCGGGTGGGGCCACCTATCCCAGAGGGCCCCATGGGCTGAAGGGGCGTGGGAACCAGCCCCTGGTGGGCTGGTGCGCCCCCCCTTGGGCCTCCCATGCGCCTAGGGTTGGAAACCCTAAGGGGTGGGGGCGCCTCCACTTGGCTTGGAGGCCAAGCCACCCCTAGGGCTGCTGCCCCCTCCCTAGATGGGATCTACAAGGGGCCGGCGCCCCCCTAGGCCCCAATATATAGTGGAGGGGAGGGAGGGCAGCCGCACCTGTAGCCCTGGCGCCTCCCTCCCTCCCGTGACACCTCTTCCTCCCCGCTTGTGCTTGGCGAAGCCCTGCCGGGATCCCTCTACTTCCACCACCACGCCGTCGTGCTGCTAGATCTCCATCAACTTCTCCTCCCCCCTTGCTGGATCAAGAAGGAGGATACGTCTCCGCTCCGTACGTGTGTTAAACGCGGAGGTGGCGTCCGTTCGGTGCTAGGATCATCGGTGATTTGGATCACGACGAGTACGACTCCATCAACCCCGTTCTCTTGAACGCTTCCGCTTAGCGATCTTCAATGGTATGAAGATGCACTCCCTCTCTCTAGTTGCTAGATGACTCCATAGGTTGATCTTGGTGACTCATAGGAAAATTTTGAATTTCTGCTACGATCCCCAACAGTGGCTAGGCCCTATTTATAGTGGCTTTGGTCCTCTTCCCCCAAAATGAAGGCGGGAAGGGATCCCACATCGGCCAAATTCGAAGGGAGACAACTAGTACATCTTATCCTGACAAAAGGTAGTCTTCGCCTGCAAAGCCTCTGGTCGTGACGTCGTGGTGGGCTCGGCGATGACCTCCATCCTGTCGTCCTGGTGGTCTTGGTCTTGTTGCATAGAAATGGAAACCTTTGGTTGATTCCTTGGGACTCTACGCCTGCGCTTGCTTCTTTAGCACCAAAGAGGAAATTGCTGCACTGCTCCCGCTGGCGCCCGCCTGGCCTTGGTCGTCATGGCTTGCATCATCCGGACCTCACGAGGTGGAGGCTTGCATTCAGATCTCCGCTCCTCAGGAGCCAGCCCAAGGAGGCCTCTCCTTCTGGAGGTCTTGATGTCGTCCGCCTCGCGAGGCTCGGCCCCTCGCGAGGGTCTTGTGTTGTTGATGTTGAAGGTGGGCTGTACCAGGCCATTGATGGAGCCATGTCGTGGGCCGCAGGCAGGGGAAGTCTGAGTACCCCCGTTCCCAGAACGCTGACAAATCCGTGGGAGGCGTAGGATGAAGATGGTCTCTCTCAAACAACCCTGCAACCAAATAACAAAGAGTCTCTTGTGTCCCCAGCACACCCAATACAATGGTAAATTGTATAGGTGAACTAGTTCGGCGAAGAGATGGTGATACAAGTGTAATATGGATGGTAGATATAGGTTTTTGTAATATGAAAATATAAAACCAGCAACGTAGCAAGTGGTAAAAGTGAGCGAAAATGCTATTGCAATGCTTGGAAACTAGGCCTAGGGTTCATACTTTCACTAGTGCAAGTTCTCTCAACAATGATAACATATTAGATCATATGGCAATCCCTCAACGTGCGACAAAAGTCACTCCAAAGTTCCTGTCGTGGAGAACATAAGATGAAATTGCTTGTAGTGTACGAAACCACCTCAAAGTTATTCTTTCCGATCAATCCCTTGAGCTATTCCTATAAGTGTCACAAACACCCCTAGAGTTTGTAGTAAAATAACACCATATGGCACACATCAATCAACCCTAATGTCACCTTGATACTCCAATGGCACCACAAGTATCCGTTTGTCAATTATACGATATGCATCAAACAACTTCAGATTTGGAATATTCAATCCAACATAAAGAACCTCAAAGAGTGCCCCAAGATTCCTACCGGAGAAACAAGGACGAAAACATGCATCAACCCCTATGCATAGATTACCCCAATGTCACCTCGGGAATCCGCTAGTTGAGTGCCAAAACATACATCAAGTGGGTCAATGGAATACCCCATGGTCATCACGAGTATCCCACACAAGACATACATCAAGTGTTCTCAAATCTGATACTCAATCCAACATAACAAAACCTCAAAAGATAAGGCTCAATTCATCACAAGAAGGTAGAGGTGAAGAAACACCATATGATTCAACTATAGTAACAAAGCTCGCGGTACATCAAGATCGTGCCATATCAAGAACACAAGAGAGAGAGATCAAACACATAGCTACTGGTACATGCCCTCAGCCCCGAGGGTGAACTACTCCTTCCTTGTCATGGAGAGCACCGAGATGATGAAGATGGCCACTGGTGATGGTTTCCCCCTCCGGCAGGGTGCTGGAATGGGCTCCCAATTGATTTTTCGTGGCTACATAGGCTTGTGGCGGAGGAACTCCTGATCTAGGTGTATTTCTGGGGGTTTCTATATTTATAGGAATTTTTGGCGTCAAGAACAAGTCAGGGGGTCCACGAGGAGCCCACAAGACCAGAGGGAGCCCCCAGGGGGTAGGGAGCGCCCTCCACCCTTGTGGAGGCCTCATGGCTCTTCTGGTCGAACTCTTTTGCTTCGGGGGCTTCTTCTGGTCCATAAAAAATCACCGTAAATTTTCAGCTCATTTGGACTCCGTTTGATATTCCTTATCTGCGAAACACAAAAATAAGGAAAAAACAAAAACTGGCACTGGGCTCTAGGTTAATAGGTTAGTCTCAAAAATCATATAAAATAGCATATACATGCATATAAAACATCCAAGATGGATAATATAATAGC
This sequence comes from Triticum urartu, assembly GCF_003073215.2. NCBI lineage: Eukaryota > Viridiplantae > Streptophyta > Magnoliopsida > Poales > Poaceae > Triticum > Triticum urartu. The sequence goes on from NC_053027.1 coordinate 485,054,751, forward strand.
ATGGAACAATAAAAAATTATAGATACGTTGGAGACGTATCATTCATATACGAAAACGTTTGAGAAAAGTATCAGATCCTGTTTGCATTCACACCTCTTTGGAATGACTGCATTGCTTAGAATTGCCTCTGCCCAGATGATGAGAAAGTCGGGCCCCTTCAGCCACCAAGTGCTCACCCTGAATCCCGCAAGACCATTGTTGATTTCCCTGAAGAAGTTGCCCAGAGGGCAAATGCAAAAGAAAAGCGAGAGGCTAGGTGAATGAAGAAAAATCAAGTAGAAGCTAAAAACGTCGCGCTGACTCAGCAAGACGTGCAAAAGAAGAAGGAACGTTCTTCCCGAAAGAAATCTCTGGCCTAGAAATCCAAGAAGGCTGCTCTCGGCTCGTCTGATGAGTCTTCTGATGAAGATGCTCCCAAAGAAATACCCATTTATGATCAACATGCTCTTCTAAACAAGCCATACAAGACTTCCTCATCAGGCAAAGTTTCACCCCCAACAAGAAAATCACCAAGACATGCACCTACTCCAGTCAATAACAAACCTTCGGGTTCTGCACTAAAGAGAAAGCTGCAAACTGAAGAAAAAGCTGAAGCTACCATTAAGAAGGCCAAACCATGTGTTCGTGCTCCCACAGAGGAACAAAAATATGACTTCAATCTCATGATCGATGTGACTGAGAGTGCTTCCTATGATACAAAATCTGTTGATTTGAACAGCCCGGGACTTCCTGAAGATGTTACCAAAATAGTAACAAAACATTTCTCTGAGTGGAGGAAAGTGACGAAGAAGCTGAATCAGGCAGTTAAGGACAAGCAAATCCTCGAGCAGTTAAGAAGAGATGCCCATACTGAATCTGAAAGGAGAGATCTAACCAAGGGAATTATTGAGCTCACTAAGACACTCAATGTCATGTGAAATGACAAAATTGACTGGCTCTCGTGACTAAAAACAGAAGTATCTCAGCTGTGTGACCGAAGGAATGATGAAATTGATCGTTAGGCTGAACTTGCTCGAAGGAGAATCAAAGAAGAAAAATGTCAGAAGGACAAAGCAAGAGCCGGAAAGTCGAAAGGAAACATGGATCGCTGCCCTCACACTACTGATGATGCTCCTATTGACTCAAGTGCTCCTCTGGAGCAGATTCCACCTTCACCTCTTCACGAGGAGGAACCCATGCAGCAAGCCGAGCCTGTGCAAGTTATTTTTCCTACATCAGCTGCCCAAGCACCAGATGTTATTGATATCTTTCTGAAAAAGTATGATGAAGAAAATGCTCAGCCCGAGCAACAAGTCAAAGATGATAAAACAGATGAAGAAATTGAGGTTGAGAAGGCAGACCCATCGCCTTCGAAGAAAATGCAAGCTGAACCCTCCGGGTCTAACAAGGAGGAGAGAGACAAGATTGAGGGGGAGCTTAATTCTTCTTGAGAGAAAACTACCCCGGTCACATCATCTGGTGCCCCTACCCAGATGGTGTCGATCTTGCTCCTCGTTCCACTGATTCGCGGTTGGAAGAGAAGAAAAGAAATCTAAAGAGCCCATGGCTTGTGAAAGTGTTGTCCCACCTGCTGTACCCAAGACGTCCGAGAAAGAAGTTGTTGTGCCCCCAATCGAAGAAAATAAAGAGAAAGAAAAGGCCCTAGTGCCTGAAAGTGAGAAAGCTACTGAAGGAGTTCCAGCAAAGAAAAATGATGATAATTCCAGTTCTTCCAAGAAATCAGCCAAAGAGAAATCAGGGAAGCTTCATGCACCACTGAAGCCTATCAAAGAAGGTGTGCAAGCACCTGATGATATTTGGACTAGGAATGTGAGTGAAGAACAACTAAAGAATCCTTTGGAAACATTTCCTCTGTTCCCAGTTAAAGATGGTCCAAATGGTCCCGCATTCAATGAGCAGTTTCACCTCTCGAAACTTGCATTCTTTGGGACTAGCCTGTATGAAGGAGAGAGAACATCCCTGTTGCCTAGGTTCTGGACAAAAGAACAGGCTATGTATTATGCTCGCATTCTATATATATGAGAAGAATCACGTCTTCAAGCACAAGATTCTGAACTTTGCTGAGCTCGAAAGCTTACCCTTCTTCCATCACACAATTTTGAAAATTGAGCATGATTTCCTGAAGAGTTTTCCGCACTTCAATCATGGCTGGAATCGTGAAGTAATTCATCAATTTGTTGCCACTCTGTATATCTCAGGAGAACTTGGAGATAGTTCTACATGGATCCTCGAATGGATGACTGAAGAGGAAAAGATTAAATGCTCAGCAGATCAGTTCTTGGCTCTGCTAAATCTTCCTCGACGCAAATTTGATACCGATCAAGAGCACATGCTGCACTATTGGGAAGTGTCCGAAGCTCAACTGCATATGCTGATGGACCCCAAGCTGGTTGGTGATGAATGCATTAAGATCAACCAGAAGAAGTTGGCCTATGAGAATAAAGTTTTGTTCTACATCCTCTGCAACTCTCTCACTCCTACTAACAGGCCAGAAAGCATCAATGGCATCGTGGGAAATGCACTCCTTTCCATGTCTCAGGGTATTTGCTTTGATATCCCATATCTTTTCATTCGAAATTTGGCATATGTAGCTGATAGCCCTCAAGTATTAAAGCCATATGCTCCTTGGATCATGTATGCCATTGAGCAGCTCCTTGAAGAAAAATTATAATGCCCATATGTTCTGAAAGTCTTCATTCCCCCTGTCCGTGACACGCTCAAAATTGTGAAGAATATAGGCAAAGGGAAAATGCCAATGGATGCCACTACTTCTGCTTCTATGCCTGCTTCTGCTGAAGTTCCAAAAGTCAAGAAGGCTAAAGTTGAAATTCCTAGTAAAGGAAATCCTTCACTATATGAGATTTGTCTTCACACTCAGCAAGCTCTGGAGAGCCACATTAAGCTTGGTAGAAAATAGAAGCTAGAGATGTTCGTTGAATTAAATCTGCTTCATAATTATGCTCGGCAAGCTCTCTTATATTAGAAAGAATAGAAGAAGCGCCCCTGGACACTTCTTCACAAGCATTACACTCGCAAGCAACTTTCAGCCAAGGGCATCGAAAAGAATATGATTATCTAGAGCAGTTCGAAGTACCTCGGATTCGAAGGCAAACACCAGTGCTCCCTCAGCGCTCTGCCTCAACTGACATGATGTTTGTCGAACCTGATGATGTTATTGAAGACATTGTTGGAATGTTCATTTACAAGCCAGAAGCACCTCGCGTTGCTACTCCCGAAGCAAATCCTGAAGCCCGTGTTGCATATGCAACTCCTGCTTCGGCCTCAACCATTTCTCACTCCACTTCTCTGAACAGTTCGAGTTCCAGTTCTGAGGGTTCTTCGCGCGAGTTGTTCCTCGTATGCATTCTCTTTCCTTTTTGACACTTGTTGACAAAATGGGGGAGTGGTACATCGAGTGATAGATCAAAGGGCTATTTGCAGGGTGTTTTCATTTGCCATTTTCTTTTCTTCTGAACAATTTGGTTTCGTCGAACTTTTGCTTTGCAACTTAAAGCACCGCTTGTGGTGTTGATATACTTGGTTGTCATGTACCATTAATAACCCCATGCAATGCTATTTGCTTCCAACTATATGTTTGCAGGTGCTACCAAAAATTTACTCCCTTGCAATGATTATCCTCGATAATTATCTATCATGCAGGGAAACAAGGAGGAGTGGAAATCATGCCTCTCTAAACGAGATATCTCACTCCTTGTTTCTACATATGTTAGTTGGTTAGATATTTTGTAATGACTATCTTTCGATATCTAACCTTACAAAAGAATAAAATTACTTCAGATTATTTCTTTTGTAACTCAAGAGAAGATTATTTCTATCTATCAAGTTGTTTTCCTTGCCCTTATCTATCGTAACATCTTTGTTGTAGGAAAACTTCGTCTGAAGCATATCCTCTATGAGCAATATATCTATAATTCCTTTGCTCTGTTTTCCCTCGTATATCTAACTTGCAGGGAACTTATATCTCATGTGGATTTAAATCGTTTTCTGAGAAAATCTTCATGGCTTATCCTTCATCACAAATCATTTCAAAGTATTGACTCTATCTAACACATTTCTTTTCAAAGATTGTGTGTGACAGGAAATACCTCAGCCATTGTCGAGTGCATTGAAAGATAACACAAAGAGATTATTTGTCAATGTCACTCATACGAAGAATTACCTCGCTACCATCCGATTTATTTTATGCTCTGATGCATACCTTAAGGGGGAGCGTGTTTTATCTTCGTAATTATCTCTCATCCTTCATTATCCCTCGCATTCCATTTCATTCATTTATCTATCCTTTGATGAATTTTGTTTTCTCAACAATCATCCAAAAAGGGGGGAGATTGTTGGCACAATACTTTCCCTCCTCTGTTTTGGAGATTGTTGACAGAAACAAGCATGGACTGATTTGTTTGCTAGTGCACACAGAGAAAAATAGTTCATGCAGTACCAAAGAGAATGTTGTCTCCAGTGTCAAGTTCGAGGAACTTCACCGAAGAATATCTGCATTGCAGAGAAGAATCAGCTACATGTATTGAAGACATGTAGGTGAGAAGATTGATGTGAATGAGTTAGCCACTTGAAAATTATTGCTAAGGTAAAGCAATTGGTTCGGAGATTTTGTCCAAAGGAAAATGACTGCAGTGAATGGAAGTTGAAGACAAAATGAAGACATAGTATTCATTTCATTATCCTTCTTTTATTTATTTGAGTCATAAGACCTCCGTACTATTATGAGGGGTATAGGTTCTCAAAGCTTAGATCTGCTGTGATGCTTAGCCCAAAACCTATGAAAGATGCAAGAGAAATCTCTTTAAGCTTTGAATGATTACCTGGCAACAGTAGAGGTTGTTCTTCGTGCTACAGGAGATATCTTTCAAACTGAGGAGTTAGCTTTACTTGCTACGCAAGTAATGTTACCATTATGCTCACTTACCAACCTTGGACTTATGTCGTTCGTCCATTGGCTGCTCCACATGTCCAATTTGGTCATTTCCCTTTAGGGAAGGCTGTGGCTATAAATAGCCACTCCGCTCCAACGTTGTTCGTTGGCTACTCTGCTTAAGATTTCTGAGAAGACTAATTTGAGCATCCCCTCTTCGAGTGATTTGAGTTTAAGATCCACCGAGGGAAAAATCAAAAGCCCAAACTTATACAGTGGTTGAGCATCACAGTAGTTCTGAGTTAGACTTCTTATACGTATTACTCTTGAGAGCTGCACACTCTCTATACGGATAGGTGTTGGCTTGAGTGTTGAAAAGTTGTTGTCTTTACCGAGCAAGATCTTTAGAAACCAAGAGTGATTGTGGTCCGCAAAGGTCGTCCGAAGGTTTGGAGATTGCCGACAAGTACCTACCATGAGTAAAATCAACTAGAGTCTGATCATCTCTGAGTTGAAGGAGAATAGGGCAAAGAGAGTTTATCTTTCGTGTTAAGTTACAATCCCTCCAACCAGAAGTAGTCCTTTGGCAGAAGGGCGACTGGTCTACCAAATTCAAATGTCGCCATCGAGCACCACCAGTCCATTCTTCTTTACTGCATTTCCTTCACCAGTTTACTTTTGTCGGCGTTCTGGGAACGGGGGTCCCCAGACTTGCCTGCCTGCGGCCCGCGGCGTGGCTGAAAGGGGGCCCGGCACGGCCCATCTTCATCAACACAAGACTCAAGACCCTCGCGAGGGGCCAAGCCTCGCGGGGCGGACGGCGTGGAGCTTCCTCAGGCACGGCCTCCTCGGGATGGCTCATGAGGAGGCGGAGAAACCAAGGCGGGGTACCTCGCGAGGTGCCCGTGACGCAAGCCATGACGACTCAGGGTGCCAGGCGGGTGCCAGCCCGCGCAGCGTCCTCCTTTCCTCCTTGGTGCAAAGGGAGCAAGCGCAGCCGCGGAGTACTGAGGCATCAGGCAAAGGTTGCCATTTCGGTGCAACGAGACCAAGACCAGGAGGACTACGAGACGAAGGTCACCGTGGAGCCCAAGACGGCGTCATCACCAGAGCTTTGCGCAGGCGAAGACTACTTTTGTCAGGATAGCTGATACTTGTTGTCCCCCTTCAAATTAGCCCGCCATTGTTGGCTCCCTTCCCGCTCCATATTTGGGAAGAGGACCAGGGCCTATATAAATAGGACCAGCCGCCCACAGAGCAAAGGGTCGACCGGTTGGAAGCATAGAGAGAGAGAGAGAAAGGTGGCTGAACTCCTCCCAGCAGTTCATTGCTCCAGCCAAGAGCAGACCCTCGCGAGGCTGTTCTTCCTTGTATTGTTCATCATCATCATCCCCAAGAAGCAATCCACCCACCACACACTGGAGTAGGGTATTACACCACAACGGTGGCCCGAACCAGTATAAACCTTGTGTCTCTTGTGCAGTTCTTTCAGTAGTCTAGATCCTTGCGAGACGGAGAGGTAGAAGACGTAATCTTCGCGCGCACCCTAGAGTTCAAACCTTAAGGGTCTGCCGGAACCCGAAATCCGACATCTGGCGCGCCAGGTAGGGGTGCGCCGGAGTTCATCTTCCACCGCACCGTTCTCCTCCGACCGTCGCGTCCATGTCCGACGCTCGTCGGGCCCGCGCTGAGCGCCGGGCCGCCATCGCTTCCCGCGTCGCCCAGACGGCGCCCGTCGGCGGACGTCCTCATCATTCCCCGTCACCTGCCATCAATGCCGCCACTGGCCCAGCGGGGGGCGAGCAGCAAGCGTCGTCTCAGCATCCATCCGTGCGGCAAGACGGCCGCACCGCTACTCCATCGCTCACACCAGCTGGTTCTTCGTCCCGCGCGCTCCGCGCACCCTTGGAGGCTCGAGCTGCGCTCATCGCGGCAAACGAGCTCCTGCGCTACCGTCTCGTCGACGACTGCTACGAAGAGTGGCTTGACCACGTCGCCGAGCTCGTCCGCGCCGCGGGGGGCTCTCCCGCGCCGTCCGTTCCGCTGCACCGCACCCTGCCCCGCACGGGCAACAAAGCTCCGGGGGCGTACCAGCCGCCTCCTCTCCAAGAAGACGCCATGGCTCCAAGGCGCGTGGCCCCTGGGCGGAACCCGCTCCGTCAGATGCCAGCACAGCAAGAACGGAGCTGCCAAGAAGTCCCTCGCCCGCAAGGAGCTGCCCGGGGGCTCCCTACTCCGGCACGCCGCGACCCTGCCCCGGCTCCGGCACGCCAAGACCCCGCGCTGCTCCTAGCTGCAGCGCGTGGGGACCCTCAAGACCGAGCTCTCCGCCAGCTGAAGCCTTTCGTGGCCACCGCAGGCTGCCGTGCCTACACCACCGAGCTTCGTACCGTCGCGTGGCCCGGCAAGTTCAAGCTGGACCTGCCTCCTCGTTACGACGGCACGACTGACCCTGCAGAGTTCCTCCAGCTCTATGAGCTAGGCATCGAAGCTGCCAGCGGGGACGAGAAGGTCATGGCGAACTAGTTCCCCATGGCGCTCAAGGAAGGAGCTCGCACCTGGCTCCTGAATCTGGCTCCAGGCACGATCTCTTCCTGGGACCAGATGCGCACCCGCTTCATCGCCAACTTCCAAGGTACTCGCGACTGGCCACCCGCCGTGAGCGACATGCGCCGCATCAAGAAACAACCCGGAGAGACCCTGCAAAAGTACATCCAGCGCTTCAACAGCGCGCGCCTAAAGATCCCTAAGGTGTCCGAGGAGGCCATCATCTCGGCCTTCTCCGATGGTGTGCGCGACGTCAAGATGAAGGAGGAGCTGGCGATGCATGAAGACCTGTGCACCTTCCTGGAGCTGTTCAACTTGGCGACCAAGTGCGCCAGGGCTGAGGAGGGACGCCTCTCCCTCCTCGAGCTGCCTACCGCAGACCCAGAAGAGAAGAAGCCCAAGGCCAAGGACGTGAAGCGCAAGGGGGCTGCCGTGCTCGCGGCAGAACCAGACACCAAGCGGGGCAAAAATCTGCCCGAGTCCTCCAGGGGCGGCCGGTACTGTGTGTACCACGACCTCCACACCCACAACACCAACGAATGCCAAGAACTCCGCGCCGTGCGAGAACGAAGGATCGGCCATCGTCCCGAACGCGCTGATCGGGGCTACGGCCGAGGAGGAGGAAGAAACGCAGGACGCTGGGAAGACCGCGGCCTGCGCCAAGGGTGGCGCGATCAACCTCGCGAGGATCGCTGGCGAGACCTGCCTCGTGAGGGGGACTGGAGGGATCAGCCTCGTGAGGATCGCCCACAGGGCAACGCAGGCCTCCCTCCACTGCCGCCTCAGCCAAGGAGAAACGAGGACCGCCATCGAGACGAAGGGGCTGGGGGGATTCCAGGAGCCACGTGCAATCGCCTGCATCCTGGGCGGAGCTCAAGCCCCAGCCTCACAATGCATCTTCAAGCAGTTTGCCCGCGAAGTGAATGCAGTCCTCCCCAGGCTTGAAGCAACGCGCCCTCTCAGGTGGTCGGCCTGCTCCATCACATTCAGCTCAGCGGATCAACTCAAGTGTGCGGCCACAGCCGGGGTCCTCCCGATGTTGTGCTCCCCAGTCATCAGCAATGTACTGGTCACCAGGACCCTCATCGACGGTGGGGCAGGGCTCAACGTCCTGTCAGTGGAAACATTCAACAATCTCCAAGTGCCCCATGACCAGCTTTAGCCAACCAAGCCCTTCTCCGGAGTCACCGATGGCTCCACGGTCCCGATTGGGCAGGTCTGCCTCCCTGTCACCTTCGGGGCACGTGACAACTAACGCACCGAGCTCATCGACTTCGACGTCGCCCACATCCGCCTGCCGTACAACGCCATCCTCGGGTACCCGGCGCTGGCCAAGTTCATGGCCGTAACTCACCATGGCTACAACGTCCTCAAGATGCCAGGAAGTGGCGGAGTCATCACGGTGCCCTGTGAAGAGAAGGATGCAGTGTGTTCCCTGGAGCGAGCCTTTCAGGCCGCATCACTGGAAGACCCGCATCGCGGAAGCAGGAGGCTTCCCGAGACCACCCCCAAGAAGAAGAAGACATCGTCCGGACCAGCCCCTCGGGAGGCGGGCCCCTCAGGGACCGCATCTGCCTAGGGGGAACCTCCTTCCATCGCATAGGAAAGCGCGCCTGGTGCCCTCAGGCAAGGCTCGGGGGCTCTCCCCTAGAGGGCCACCGACCTGGCCAAGGTCACGAGGGAGGCGCTTGGGCACCACATGGAGGCGTGTTACGAAGCACGTTTCCCTCAAGAAGGAGCAGGGCAAGGAAGGTCAGACCCGCAGGAGTTCGTCGACAAGGCCATTCAAGAACTACAGGAATCAAGAATCATGAGAGGTTGCCGCCGTCTACCGGCTGTGGCTCCCCATCCAGGCGGGGATGGTAGGCTATGCGTCTGCATCGACGTACCAGGGCTCAACCAAGTCGCTACGATAGAGCGCCTCTGGCCCTCGTGAGTGGGGCACTGCGGGGGTCCGCCCCACAGCTATGTTCGCATGCCTTACGGCTTGCCGAGCGCGGTTGCAACGTGCCAGCGCCTCATGAGGGGCATCATGGAGGCTCAAGAAGACAGGCATTCCGCAGCCTTGGCGGAGATGGAGATGATTCGCGAAGAGCTACCAGTGCCTCCGGAGCCTCCCGAGGTCCCTGGGCTTGGGGGCTCGTGAGGATCGGCTTCCGCAGCCCGCCGAGTCTGCTGCACCAACACCCCTTCGCCCTCGACACCTTCAGGTGACATCTTACAAGTTTCGTTTCTAGCTGGGAGCACCCTCCCAGGGCTGCATCGTTCCCAGGCCGCGTGGGTCCGTCCCTGCGGTATGTATCCATTTTATTTCATGTCGTTAGCTTGCTTTGTTGGGGGCGCCCCTCGGGCTGCATCATCCCCAAGTCACTCGGGCCAGGCCCAGCGGCATGTATCTCCCTTGCGTTTATTTCCGGCTATGCATTCTCCCGTCATGCTTGATTACTTAATGCCTGTCCACGGCACCTCTTCTCCTCCATGTCGACCACTTGCACGTTAAAGGGGGGGTACCTGAGCATCACGACTCAGGGCTCTTACTGGCTCTCCAGCCCTCACCCTCTGGCCATGTCCACGGCATCGCGACCTGGCATACCAGCGACGGCTGAGACAAGCTCGAGGGCCGGGACCCGAGGACGTAGAGTGCCGACATCTAACCAAATTTGCAAGAACACAGCACAAGATAAGGCCCAGTGCCAGGCGCAACCCGCCTAGAGGTAGGGCCCCGTGAGTCCCGCGCTGGCTCACGGGTGCCCAGATACACCTCACCTAGCCCTACCGTGCCGGCCACGTGTCAGGGCGGGGCTGTACACGCCCCGGGGGCTCCTCCCGGAGGGGAGCCCCCTCCCACGTACCAGTGGAAGCACCATGCTCCGCGCTGGCTGACGACACTGCCGAGGAGCGGCTATGCCCGTACACATGCGGAAGCGCTATGCTCCGCGCTGGTGATAAACAACTGAGGGTGGCCCCCGGGCCGCATCAACCTCAGGGAGCCCAGAGCTCAGTGTCTAGCCTCATCGCAACGCCTCCCCTCGGGAGCGCCGCGCGAGGGGGCTGGGCACAGGGGCTGCGCCTGGGTCACGCCCAGACGTACGCCACCCAGCCAGGCCCCTCGGGCCTGGTTCGCCGCGTGTCTCTCCCCGAGCGGAGCCAAGGTATGAAGGCCGGTAGAGCGTCAAGGGGGACCCCTGAGCATCGCGACTCAGGGGCCTAACTTGTCACGTAGCCCCTCACTCCTTAGTTCTGAAAGGCTAGTGCTGGGTGAGGCACGCGCGGGGCCGGGCTCTGCAGACGTAGAACGGTGGTCCCACTTGCATCTCACTTCATCACTTGCTGTTTGCGCGTCAAGGGGGACTCCTGAGCATCACGACTCAAGAGCCTAACTGGCTCCATAGCCCCTCACTCCTTTGGTCCCGTCCTGGTTTCCGGTCGGGGCTAATGCTGGGTGAGGTACGCACGGAGTCGGGCTCTGCAGACGTAAAACGGAAGATCCACCTACATCACACCTCCCTGCTTGTTGTTCGTGCGCCAAGGGGGACTCCTGAGCATCGCGACTCAGGAGCCTAACTGTCTCCGTAGCCCCTCACTCCTTTGGTCCCGTCCTGGTTTCTGGTCGGGGCTAATGCTGCGTGAGGTACGCGCGGGGCCGGGCTCTGCCAGCGTAGAACACAAGCAAGTAGGGAAGAAAAGCATAAAATTCAAGGAATTTAAAAGCAAATATTACAGTCCATATTGTCGTCTCAATACCAAACGCGAGTTTAAACGCCTCCCCGAGGTATGATGCATGTGCAGGAATTAAAAGCAGGGCAGGAGCAGTAGCGGAGTCACTCGGCGGCGGTAGAGCAGCGCGGGTGGCCCCGCCTCATGGAGCAGCAGGACCGGAAGCATCCTGCTTCGACTTGGTACTGAAGGCCCGGAACTTCCCCAGCAGAGCCTCCGCGTGACCCTTCACGGCCTCGGCAGCGGCGGCAGCACCCTCGCCGCTTACTGGCTCCAACAGGCTGTCGAGGTCGGCGCTGGGGTCGCGAAGGTAGATGTGGGTGAAGACCCGCATCAGCGCAGCAGAAGACAGGACACGCGCCTCGGCCTCGGCCGTGGGGCCAAGGCCAAGGGTGACATCCTCAAGAGCACGAACCAGGAAGGGAAGCAGCTTGGTGGGGCCGTCCTCAGCGCTGGCCAGCGGGCTCTCCAGGCCACTGGCGTAGAGCATCTTCAGCGAAGCATGAGCCTTCTTCTCCATGTCTGCGAAGGCCACGCGATCCTCGGTAAGAACCTGGGCCTTGCTGTCCAGCTCGACCTTCGTCGCCTCACACTCCTTCCCCAGCGCACCCAGGCGGTCGCGACGCTTCTTGAGCTTGGCCTCCCGGCCCTCGATGGCCACCTCGCGAGCCTTCATGCCTTCTTCTTGCTCCTGGCGAAGACGAACCTCTTTCGCGAGCTGGTCCCGCAGGCCTTGCAGCTCGTCCTCCAGCGCCTTGCAACGATCACGGACTTCAACCACCTCCCCCAGGGCTGCGTCACGAGCAGCCTTTGTCTCAAGGACGGCCTGCCTCTCCTCGTCGCAGGCCATCGAGGCTCGAACCAGCGCCGCCCGGATCGAGGCGTCGGAGCGAATCCATCCTGAAGCTAGCTCCAAGCGCCCGGCCACCAGGCGAGGGTCGGCAAGAAGATCCTGCCGCAGCCGGTCCAGTCCAGCAACAGCACGCTCCAGGACGGCAGGAGGAGTTGGAGAAACAACAGTCGGCGGAATGGGGGAAGAAGGCGGCAACGGCAAGACCACAGCGTCCTGAGGTGGAGCCTGCTGCGCCCCAGCGGCTGTGGTGGCGGCAGTGGGCAAAGGCACCACAGGAGTCACTTGGGCCATGGGGGCTGAGCTCGCCCCAGCCAGCTCGGCCAGGCCTCGCGAGGACGATCGGGCAGGAGAAGCCCGCGCGCCACGGTCACCCCCCTCCACAGGTGGAGGCGCTGGCGCGGATGGAGCCTCAGGAGTCCCCTTCGGCTTCTTCGCCGCGGGCGCCAGCCTATTCAAGAGATGCGAACGTCAAGCCTCGGCAGCGGAACAAGAAATAAAGACAAGGGTCAAGCACTTATGGGTCATCGCCGGTGAGTTCGGGCAGCCTCCGGCCAAACTTGAAGCCTGACAGCCAGCTTGAAGGGTCAACCTCGGAAGCAGAAGGCGCGTCTATAGACTGCCTCGGGGCAGGGGCAGACCCGCGGGAGATCAGCCCGGTCTTGTCCTTCTTCGGGATCAGGGGCAAGCTCCTGCCAACCTGCTCGTCTCCGTCCTCGTCATCGTCGCTCGAAGAAAGGCGGAGATCGCGGGGCCTGCACCGGGGGAGGGGAGCCCTCGACACTCCGTCGGTCGCCTCGGAGTGAGGCCCCTTTTCCCGCTCCTCCTCGCCCTCCTCTTTGCTGGAGTCACCGGAGGTCACGTTCACCAGTCCCTCAGAAGCCGCCACGGGCACGGGCCCGTCCCCGTTGAAAACGGGCATCGACTCCACCACCAGCTCCCAGTCGTCACGAAGGAACAAGGGCTTGGGAGCGCCCTCCAACCTTGCCACCTCGCCCCCGACCAAAGATTGGAGGACCGCGGCCAAATCTTCGTCGCCCAAGGCCGCGGGGCTCATATGAGGCCTCCACATCGGAGGTGAGTACTGCCGGAGTGGAGCCAGCTGGTGCTCCAGGAACTCCCTCAGCAGCAACGCACCGGACAACTTCGCCGCCGTCGTGCTGACCGGCCTCAGGTCCGCGTCCATCTTCTCCAACACCTGTTTCGCACGGGGGTCCGTGAGCTCTGCCCGGCACCAGTCGCTGGAGCTCGCGGGCTGCTTCGCGGACAAGATCAGCCGAGGGTGGATGCGCCCGGCATCTACCAAGACCCACTTGCTCCTGAAGCCCTCAATCCTCTTCCCGGGATTCGAGATGGCAATGGTGCCGCCATACGCGACGAAGCTTGCGCACGCGGAAGGAGAACCGCGAGAGACCCGGAGGGAGAAGTAGTGGCTTAGCAAGGCCACTGAGGGCTGCACCCCTACGTGAGCCTCGCAGTAATAAGCGAAGATCGCCAGGAGAAGGACGGAGTTGGGGTGGAGATGCAGAGCCTGCAAGTTGTAATGGCGGAGGACAGAGAAGAAAAACTTGGAGAAGGGAGGCACCAGGCCCGCGGCAATGGAGCTTACAAAGAGAGGGTAAAAGGTGCTCCCTCGGCCCTCAGGAGTGGCGGAGCCGGCCTTGAACACCCGCACCCCATCGATGCCCTGCGCCGCCGCCATCCGGCGCAGCCGGGCGAGGCCCGCCTCGGACACGCTCGGCAAGTCCAGAGCAGGAGAGTACCAAGCTTCGACCGGAGGCTGACGAGGCGCCATGGCTTCCTAGGTCACGCGGCCGGAGTAGATCTGGAAATTTGGAGGAAGAAAGGTGAGGCGCAAGAAAGGGGATCTGAGCAGCAACCGGAGAAAGCAAAAGGCAAAGTCTGGGCAGATGCCGCTCCTTTATCAACCTGTGCGGTTGCTGAAGCACTTGCGTCCAATCAACCGCCACGCGGCGCCCAAGGCCGCAGGCTGTTAGGGCCCGCGGCGCTTCGCCCTCTCCCTTTCGCCTCTCAGCACAGCCAAGTCCGGACGTGCCTTGGGCCCGGGGGCTACTGTCAGTGTTCTGGGAACGGGGGTCCCCAGACTTGCCTGCCTGCGGCCCGCGGCATGGCTGAAAGGGGGCCCGGCACGGCCCATCTTCATCAACACAAGACTCAAGACCCTCGCGAGGGGCCAAGCCTCGCGGGGCGGACGATGTGGAGCTTCCTCAGGCGCGGCCTCATCAGGATGGCTCACGAGGAGGCGGAGAAACCAAGGCGGGGTACCTCGCGAGGTGCCCGTGACGCAAGCCATGACGACTCAGGGTGCCAGGCGGGTGCCAGCCCGCGCAGCGTCCTCCTTTCCTCTTTGGTGCAAAGGGAACAAGCGCAGCCGCGGAGTACCGAGGCATCAGGCAAAGGTTGCCATTTCGGTGCAACGAGACCAAGACCAGGAGGACTACGAGACGAAGGTCACCGTGGAGCCCAAGACGGCGTCATCACCAGAGCTTTGCGCAGGCGAAGACTACTTTTGTCAGGATAGCTGATACTTGCTGTCCCCCTTCAAATTAGCCCGCCATTGTTGGCTCCCTTCCCGCTCCATATTTGGGAAGAGGACCAGGGCCTCTATAAATAGGACCAGCCGCCCACGGAGCAAAGGGTCGACCGGTTGGAAGCATAGAGAGAGAGAGAGAGAAATGTGGCTGAACTCCTCCCAGCAGTTCATTGCCCCAGCCAAGAGCAGACCCTCGCGAGGCTATTCTTCCTTGTATTGTTCATCATCATCAGCCCCAAGAGGCAATCCACCCACCACACACTGGAGTAGGGTATTACACCACAACGGTGGCCCGAACCAGTATAAACCTTGTGTCTCTTGTGCAGTTCTTTCAGTAGTCTAGATCCTTGCGAGACGGAGAGGTAGAAGACGTAATCTTCGCGCGCACCCCAGAGTTCGAACCTTAAGGGTCTGCCGGAACCCGAAATCCGACAACTTTCATGCTTTGTGACGATAGTTTATCTGATCTGTTCAAGCTTATTGCATATCCTTCGGTTATATCTTTTCTGTCATGACAATCTGTTATCTTTCGTTGCTTATCCTGATGCATTCTCATCATTAAGTGTAATCTGTTCAGTATCATTCATTTTCATTCTCACCTATCATATCTAGAGTGTTTTCCCTGTGACCATCTTTCTTTGCCTCATCATAGTTTTCCCTCGATTGGTTCCGCCGTAAGTTTTATCTTGTGCTCTCTCATGTTACTATATCTATGTGCATGTTGTATTACCATTGTTATTTATCAAACATGAGGTAGCCTATGCTCGATCTATTGTTGCTTGCTATCTCGATGGAAACGATCCTCAGTTTCAAATTTGATTAAGCTCTTTTCATCGAACCTTTATTTTCGCTATTGTGTTTGGGTTCAATTCAAAACATTCACAAGAACTTTTGAATCTCCCATTCACCCCCTCTGGTCGATGTACTCTCGGTATTAACAAAATCAAAACAGCAACATTCCTACTGCGAGTGAAGAAACAGTAATTTTGCTCGCAAACATCGACAATGCAGACGAAAAGTGACCTACATATTTGATATCACCAATGAAAGAGGTGAGCCGGATATGTCGGTACCTCGGTGAAGTAGTATTTCATGAGCATCTTGTCACTGAGAGCTCAGTTTGGGGAATGCATAGCCGGATGACTGTGGATCCGCACTGCTTTTTCTTCAGCCCTGCCTCAAATTCGTCCATGATATGCAAAAATACTAGGTTGTCCACATCGTCATTGAGAATCATCTCTTCTATGACTAAATCATCGGACTATTACGAACTCCAATCCATCTACATAATGCACACAACACGGCCACAAATTTCACCTGAACCAACTCCGGGCCAAATCGCTGACGGGAACCGTGGGTGTTGGACATTCCTTGTTGTCTGAAGCAAAAGCCGCGCTGTGCCACACTCTTGTTCTCCCCCGCCAGCCGAAGAAAAGCCTCGCCACACCGCCCCTTTCTTCTTCCCGCCGGCTGAAGCAAAGTCGCGCCGCCCCCTTCCTCCGACGCGCTCGGGCGAGCGCCACCGATTCCAAGGCTCACTGGCGCAGAAAAAACCAGATCTGCCTGCTAAAAGCCCTCGCTCCAAGCTCGGGGCGGATGCATGGAGCCGGTGAAGACTGCGAGCCGCGGACACAAATGGGCATCCCCACTACCGAAACAAGGTGGAACGGATGCGGCGCGGGCGGCGGAGCTTCCGGGCGGCGCGCGACAGCCAGGGGACGCAACTAGGGGGGATGTGTGGCAGCAGTGGGAGGGAGTGGAGGTGGGAACTGAAGCCGACGGAAGTGGGTTTGCACCAAGGGAAAGGGGGGCTGGCAAATTCAGTTGAAATCCCATGCATATGAACAAATAGGCTCACCGGTTTGGGAGCCCACAATTTTTTTAGGGACGGGCGGGTTTGGAAGAACTTTTTGGGATGGGTATACGGGATCCTGCCTGCAAGCTAGCGGTTATTATACCTGTTAGCCCGGTTTGCGGGATCTGTTAGAGACTTGCTCTTCCCATAAAAATTTAACCTTCCAACGACTCCTTAAATTTGAGGGGTCATTTCATTCATCATGTTTGTTTTGTCGTAGCCAACTTCAAAGGTATTCAGTAGCTATTTGCTATGGACGGGGCTTGCCTGCTCCCCGAATCGTGCTCCCATCCATGCTCCGATCAAATCCAATAGCGCACAGCCTGCGGCCTCCGTTTCCCCTAAAAGAAAAAACTAGCCCAGCTACCCCACCTCTCCATTCATTTTCTCTATAATAAAAAACCAACAAAATACTAGGCGATCCATAGATTGGCAACACCGATCGATTGGGTGTGGAACAAATTGGAAGCCTTGGCCGGAGTTGGCTGGAGAGCTGCGCCACGACAGGTGCAACATATTTATTTGCGTAGGGAGATCTGTGTGGTATCTTATGTTCGTGACACTAGGTTGGAAGAGAGCTGGAAGGAGATGGACACGTACATGACACATATGTTGGGGTTTGAGGCAGCCCTGCAGTGCGAGGAAGATGGCGGAGAACTTCGACAACTCCGGCAAGCAGTCTACCAGCAGCTATGGCTCGCGGAGCAGCTTGTGCCACGCGGGTATGTCACAGGCATACACATGGTGCTCGGACCGACAGCCTCTCTAACAGCTACACCGGGGGCGAATATGACGTGCACGCCATGTTACCTACTGCGGCAGCGCCGGGGCATAGTAGGGGAACACCTCCCAGTCCTATACAAGCATGACCTCCATGTTCTCCGTAGTCAAGCGGTCGCTAGCGGCCAGTGTGACGATGGTGGTGATCACGCAGATATCACCGAGGCAGAGGGCCACTGGCACGCCAGTATGAACTGCATCGGCGTGCTAACTACTAGACTGCCAGGACAATCTTGCATGGACCCTATTTCAGATAAGCAGCATTGTCGGGGCAGGGAGATAAGGCCAACTCCAACGCGCGACCCAAAATGGACGTAAGGTTCGTCTAGTTTTCGTCCGTCTGGGGCAGGAAAACGGACACGGCCATCCACTTGCGGTCGTGAGGGGGTCGGTGCACCTAGCGGGTCGCTCGCACCCAAAACGGTCCGTTTGTTTGAAGCGAAAATGGAACCCCAAAACCCCAAATAAAACATTAAAAACAACTTAGAAAATATTAAACACATGCATTGAAACGTCCACATTACCATGTTTGCACATTAATATAAACAACATAATTAAAAACATTGGCTCGGGGGGTGGGGACGGAGACGGCAACGGCGAGGGGGTGAGGCCGCGAACCTGCCTACAGCCGCGCGCCTGCGGCACGATGGGAGCGAGCACCAAGCGGTCAGTGATACGGCTCCAACGTATCTATAATTTTTTATTGTTCCATGCTGTTATATTATCATTCTTGAGTGTTTTATAATCATTTTATAGAAACATTATATCATATTTTGGGACTAACCTATTGACATAGTGCCCAGTGCCAGTTGTTATTTTTTCTTTTTTTCTTCGCAGAAAATCAATACAAACGGAGTCCAAACGCAGCGAAATTTTTTGGAGATTTTTTTTGGACCAGAAGACACAAGATGGGTCGAAGAAGTACCAGAGGGGGCTCCGAGGGGAGAACAACCCACCTGGGCGGGCCTTGGGGCCCAGGCGCGCCCTGGTGGGTTGTGCCCACCTCGGCCGCCTCCTGCACCGCCTCTTTGCTCTATAAATACCCCAAAAATCCAAAAACCCTAGGTAGTCGACGAAACATAATTATAGACGACGCAAGTTCCAAAAACCACAGATCCAATCTAGACACCATCATGGAGGGGTTCATCATCCTCATTGGTGCCTCTCCGATGATGCGTGTGTAGTTCATTGTAGACCTATGGGTCCGTAGGCAATAGCTAGATGGCTTCCTCTCTCTCTTTTGATTCTCAATATAATGGTCACTTGGACATCTATTTGATGTATCTCTTTTTGCGGTGTGTTTGTTGGATATGATGAACTTTGAGTTTATGATCAGATCTATTTTATCCATAAAAGTTATTTGAGTTTTGATCTCTTATATGCATGATTGCTTATATCCTCGTATTTCTTCTTCGAATCTTTGGTTTAGTTAGGACGACTAGATCATTTTTTCTTTCCATGGGAAGAGGTGCTTTGTGATGAGTTCAATCTTACGGTGCTCAATCCCAGTGACAGAAGGGGACATGACACGTATGTATCGTTGCTATTAAGTATAACAAGATGGGGTCTATTCCTACATGAATAGATCTTGTCTACATCATGTCATCGTTCATATTGCATTACTCCATTTTTCCATGAACTTAATACACTAGATGCATGCTGGATAGCAGTCGATGTGTGGAGTAATAGTAGTAGATGCAGGCAGGAGTCGGTCTACGAATCTTGGACGTGATGCCTATATAATGATCATTGCCTGGATATCGTCATAATTATTTGAAGTTCTATCAATTTCCCAATAGTAATTTCTTTACCCACCATATGCTATTTTTCTCGAGAGAACCAACTAGTGAAATCTACGGCCCCGGGTCTATTCTTTATCATCTTTGCCTTCGAGATATATTTTTATTCGCTTTTATTATCAGATCTGTTAATCCAAAAACCCAAAAATACCTTCCTGCAATTTATTGTTATTTATTTTATGTCACGTTCCTGAGAGATCTATTTATCCAATCTACTACAAATTTATCTATTTTTATACCCGAGAGGGATTGACAACCCCTCTTTTATGTCGGGTTGCAAATATGTGTTCTTTGGGTGTAGGTACTGTTTACATAGTGTTGCGTAGTTCTCCTACTGGTTCGAGAACCTTGGTCTCATCACTTAGGGAAATACCTAGCATAGTTGTGCAGCAGCATCCCTTCCTCTTTGGGGAAATACCGACGTAATTCAAGACGCATCAGTCAACACGCGGGCGCCGCGGGCTCTGCGGATGACCTGCAACGTAGGACTGCCGCCGGATGGCGTGCTCGTCGTGGAGCCCCGTATCCCACAGCGGCAAGTCCACGGCATACCTCCAGTCATCAACGAGATCTTGGGGCAGGTGGGCGCAGTGACGATGGATCTCCTCACGGCGGGCGCGGCCGCTCACCGGGACCAACGGGACTGGCACGCGATCCGCGGAGAGGTGCCAGTTGTTGGGGAGGTGCACGTCGCCCCACGACAATGTCGTGCGGGTGTCCTAGTAGCGCTGGCACCTTCGCGTTGATGTACGGCTGCTGGAGAGGTGGGACGCCGCTGATGTCTACTACACAATCTTCTTCTTGTAGACGTTGTTGGGACTCCAAGTGCATAGGTTTGTGGAACAGTAGCAAATTTCCCTCAACTGGATGACCTAAGGTTTATCAATCCGTAGGAGGGGTAGGATGAAGATGGTCTCTCTCAAACAACCCTGCAACCAAATAACAAAGAGTCTATTGTGTCCCCAACACACCCAATACAATGGTAAATTGTATAGGTGCACTAGTTCGGTGAAGAGATGGTGATACAAGTGCAATATGGATGGTAGATAAAGGTTTTTGTAATCTGAAATTATAAAAACAGCAAGGTAACTAATGGTAAAAGTGAGCACAAACGGTATTGCAATGCGTTGAAACAAGGC
Source organism: Triticum urartu (assembly GCF_003073215.2). NCBI lineage: Eukaryota > Viridiplantae > Streptophyta > Magnoliopsida > Poales > Poaceae > Triticum > Triticum urartu. The sequence goes on from NC_053027.1 coordinate 485,074,880, forward strand.
CTAGGGTTCATACTTTCACTAGTGCAATTTACCCTCAACAATAATAACATAATTGGATCATATAACTATCCCTCAACATGCAACAAATAGTCACTCCAAAGTCACTAATAGCGGAGAGCAAACGAAGAGATTATGGTAGGGTGCGAAACCACCTCAAAGTTATTCTTTCCAATCAATCCGTTGGGCTATTCCTATAAGTGTCACAAACAGCCCTAGAGTTCGTACTAGAATAACACCTTAAGACACAAATCAACCAAAACCCTAATGTCACCTAGATACTCCAATGTCACCTCAAGTATCCGTGGGTATGATTATACGATATGCATCACACAATCTCGGATTCATCTATTCAACCAACACATAGAACCTCAAAGAGTGCCCCAAAGTTTCTACCGGAGAGTCAAGACGAAAACGTGTGCCAACCCCTATGCATAGATTCCCAAGGTCACGGAACCCGCAAGTTGATCACCAAAACATACATCAAGTGGATCATAGAATACCCCATTGTCACCACAGGTATCCCACGCAAGACATACATCAAGTGTTCTCAAATCCTTAAAGACTCAATCCGATAAGATAACTTCAAAGGGAAAACTCAATCCATTACAAGAGAGTAGAGGGGGAGAAACATCATAGGATCCAACTATAATAGCAAAGCTCGCGATACGTCAAGATCGTACCACCTCAAGAACACGAGAGAGAGAGGGGGGAGAGAGAGAGAGATCAAACACATAGCTACTGGTACATACCCTCAGCCCCGAGGGAGAACTACTCCCTCCTTGTCATGGAGAGCACCGGGATGATGAAGATGGCCACCGGAGAGGGATTCCCCCCTCCGGCAGGGTGCCGGAACGGGTCTAGATTGGTTTTCGGTGGCTACGGAGGCTTCTGACGGCGGAACTCCCTATCTATTGTGCTCCCCGAAGTTTTTAGGGTATATGGGTATATATGGGAGAAGAAGTACGTCAGTGGACCTCCGGGCTGTCCACGAGGCATGGGGGCGCGCCCCCCACCCTCGTGGGAAGCCCGGGACTCTCCTGGTCCAACTCCGATACTCCGTGGGCTTCTTCTGGTCCAAAAATAAGTTCCGTGAAGTTTCAGGTCAATTGGACTCCGTTTGATTTTCCTTTTCTACGATACTCTAAAACAAGGAAAAAACAGAAACTGGCACTGGGCTCTAGGTTAATAGGTTAGTCCCAAAAATCATATAAAATAGCATATAAATGCATATAAAACATCCAAGGTTGATAATATAATAGCATGGAACAATCAAAAATTGTAGATACGTTGAAGACGTATCAGCGTCCCCAAGCTTAATTCCTGCTCGTCCTCGAGTAGGTAAATGATAAAAACAGAATTTTTGATGTGGAATGCTACCTAACATATTTCTCTATGTGATTCTCTATTGTGGCAAGAATATTCAGATCCATAAGATTCAAGACAAAAGTTTAATATTGACATGAAAACAATAATACTTCAAGCATACTAACTAAGCAATCATGTCTTCTCAAAATAACATGGCCAAAGAAAGTTCATCCCTACAAAATCATATAGTTTGGTCATGCTCCATTTTCGTCACACAAGAATGCTCTCATCATGCACAACCCCAATGACAAGCCAAGCAATTGTTTCATACTTTAGTAATCTCAAACTTTTTTTGAACTTTCACGCAATACATGAGCGTGAGCCATGGATATAGCACTATGGGTGGAATAGAATATAATAAGGGGGTTATGTGGAGAAGACAAAAAGGAGAAAGTCTCACATCGATGCGGCTAATCAATGGACTAGGGAGATGCCCATCAATTGATGTCAATGCAAGGAGTAGCGATTGCCATGCAACGGATGCACTAGAGCTATAAATGTATGAAAGCTCAACAAAAGAAACTAAGTGGGTGTGCATCCAACTTGCTTGCTCACGAAGACCTAGGGCACTTGAGGAGGCCCATTGTTGGAATATACAAGCCAAGTTCTATAATGAAAAATTCTCACTAGTATATGAAAGTGACAAAACAAGAGACTCTCTATCATAAAGATCATGGTGCTACTTTGAAGCACAAGTGTGGAAAAGGATAGTAGCATTGTCCTTTTTTGGCCTTTCCTTTTTTTCCTTTTTTTATTTGGCCTTTCTTTTTTTTGGCCCTTTTTGAGGGGGGGGGACAATGCTCTATTAATGATGATCATCACACTTCTATTTATTTACAACTCAATGATTACAACTCGATACTAGAACAAAGTATGACTCTATATGAATGCCTCTGGAGTGTACCGGGATGTGCAATGACTCATGAGTGACATGTATGAAAGAATTATGAACGGTGGCTTTGCCACAAATACAATGTCAACTACATGATCATGCAAAGCAATATGACAATGATGAAACGTGTCATAATAAACAAAACGGTGGAAAGTTGCATGGCAATATATCTCAGAATGGCTATGGAAATGCCATAATAGGTAGGTATGGTGGCTGTTTTGAGGAAGATATATGGAGGTTTATGTGTGAAAGAGCGTATCATATCACGGGGTTTGGATGCACCGGCGAAGTTTGCACCAACTCTCAATGTGAGAAAGGGTAATGCACGGTACTGAAGAGGCTAGCAATGATGGAAGGGTAAGAGTGTGTATAATCCATGGACTCAACATTAGTCATAAAGAACTCACATACTTATTGCAAAAATCTACAAGTCATCAAAAACCAAGCACTACACGCATGCTCCTAGGGGGATAGATTGGTAGGAAAAGACCATCGCTCGTCCCCGACCGCCACTCATAAGGAGGACAATCAAATAACACCTCATGTTTCAAAATTGTTACACAACGTTTACCATACGTACATGCTACGGGACTTGCAAACTTCAACACAGGTATTTCTCAAATTCACAACTACTCAACTAGCACAACTTTAATATCACTACCTCCATATCTCAAAACAATTATCAAGTATCAAACTTCTCTTAGTATTCAATGCACTCTATATGAAAGTTTTTATTATACCCATCTTGGATGCCTATCATATTAGGACTAGATTCATAACCAAAGCAAACTACCATGCTGTTCTAAAGACTCTCAAAATAATATAAGTGAAGCACGAGAGTTCATCTATTTCTTGAAAATAAAACCACCGCCATGCTCTAAAAGGATATAAGTGAAGCATTTGAGCAACAACAAACTACCCCGAAAGATATAAGTAAAGATCAATGAGTAGTTGAATAATTATGCAACTATGTGAAGACTCTCTAACATTTAATAATTTCAGATCTTGGTATTTTATTCAAACAGAAATCAAAACAAAGGAAAATAAAATGACGCTCCAAGAAAAACACATATCATGTGGTAAATAAAAATGTAGCTCCAAAAAAAGTTACCGATGAACGAAGACGAAAGAGGGGATGCCTTCCGGGGCATCCCCAAGCTTAGGCTTTTGGTTGTCCTTGAATATTACCTTGGGGTGCCTTGGGCATCCCCAAGCTTAGGCTCTTGCCACTCCTTATTCCATAGTCCATCGAATCTTCACCCAAAACTTGAAAACTTCACAACACAAAACTTAACAGAAAACTCGTAAGCTCCGTTAGTGTAAGAAAATAAATCACCACTTAGGTACTGTTGTGAACTCATTATAAATTCATATTGGTGTAATATCTACTGTATTCCAACTTCTCTATGGTTCATACCCTCTCATACTACTCATAGGTTCATCAAAATAAGCAAACAACACATAGAAAACAGAATCTGTCAAAAACAGAACAGTCTGTAGTAATCTGTATCAAACATATACTTCAGGAACTCATAGAATTCTGAAATAAATTGGTGAACCTGGGTAATTTGTCTATTAATCATCTGCAAAAATAATTAACTCAATAGCACTCTCCAATAAAAACTGGTAGCAATTCTCGTGAGCGCTAAAGTTTCTGTTTTTTACAGCATGATCGCAAAGACTTTCCCCAAGTCTTCCCAAAGGTTCTACTTGGCACAAACACATATTAAACACAAAAAACACAACCATAATAGAGTCTAGATAAATTATTTATTACTAAACAGGAAAAAAATCAAGGAACAAAAATAAAGTTGGGTTGCCTCCCAACAAGCGCTATCGTTTAACGCCCCTAGCTAGGCATGATGATTTCAATGATGCTCACATAAAAGATAAGAATTGTAACATAAAGAGGGCATCATGAAGAATATGACTAGCACATTTGAGTCTAACCCACTTCCTATGCATAGGGATTTCATGAGCAAACAACTTATGGGAACAATAATCAACTAGCATAGGAAGGCAAAACAAGCAAAACTTCATAATGTTAAGCACATAGAGAGGAAACTTGATATTATTGCAATTCCTACAAGCATATATTCCTCCCACATAATAATTTTCAGTAGCATCATGAATGAATTCGCCCTATAGTGAGTCGTATTACAATTCACTGGCCGTCGTTTTACAACGTCGTGACTGGGAAAACCCTGGCGTTACCCAACTTAATCGCCTTGCAGCACATCCCCCTTAGTGGGAGTATCATAAGAGACTTGAATATTATAAATTGTTTCCACATTAAAAGAGTAATGTTCAGAAAAAGGGTAATCAAAATCATGACAAGTTTTATAAATATAATCATCTGTACTTTTTATAGCATATGTATCATCACAATAATTATCATAAGTAGCAACTTTGTTCTCATCATAATCGATTGAAACCTCTTCCAAGATAGTGAAATCATTACTAAATAAAGTCATGACCTCTCCAAATCCACTTTCATAATTATCATAATAAGATTCAACAACCTCCAAAATAGTGGGATCATTACTTCCTAAAGTTGACACTCTTACAAACCCACTTTCATCAATATAATCATCATAAGTAGGGGGCATGCTATCATCATTATAAATTTGCTCATCAAAACTTGGGGGACAAAAAATATCATCTTCATCAAACATAGCTTCCCCAAGCTTGTGGCTTTGCATATCATTAGCATCATGGATATTCAAGGAATTCATACTAACAACATTGCAATCATGCTCATCGTTCAAATATTTAGTGCCAAACATTTTAATGCTTTCTTATTCTAACACTTTGGCACAATTTCCCTTTCCACCATACTCATGAAAGATATTAAAAAGATGAAGCGTATGAGGCAAACTCAATTCCACATTTTTTTGTAGTTTTCTTTTATAAACTAAACTAGTGCTAAAACAAGAAACAAAAAAGATTCGATACCAAGATCTAAAGATATACCTTCAAGCGCTAACCTCCCTGGCAATGGCGCCAGAAAAGAGCTTGATGTCTACTACACAACCTTCTTCTTGTAGACGTTGTTGGTCCTCCAAGTGCAGAGGTTTGTAGAACAGTAGCAAATTTCCCTCAAGTGGATGACCTAAGGTTTATCAATCCGTAGGAGGCGTAGGATGAAGATGGTCTCTCTCAAACAACCCTGCAACCAAATAACAAAGAGTCTCTTGTGTCCCCAACACACCCAATACAATGATAAATTGTATAGGTGCACTAGTTCGGCGAAGAGATGGTGATACAAGTGCAATATGGATGGTAGATAAAGGTTTTTGTAATCTGAAAATATAAAAACAGCAAGGTAACTAATGGTAAAAGTGAGCACAAACGGTATTGCAATGCGTTGAAACAGGGCCTAGGGTTCATACTTTCACTAGTGCAAGTTCCCCTCAACAATAATAACATAATTGGATCATATAACTATCCCTCAACATGCAACAAAGAGTCACTCCAAAATCACTAATAGCAGAGAACAAACGAAGAGATTATGGTAGGGTACGAAACCACCTCAAAGTTATTCTTTCCAATCAATCCGTTGGGCTATTCATATAAGTGTCACAAACAACCCTAGAGTTCGTACTAGAATAACACCTTAAGACACAAATCAACCAAAACCCTAATATCACCTAGATACTCCAATGTCACCTCAAGTATCCGTGTGTATGATCATACGATATGCATCACACAATCTCGGATTCATCTATTCAACCAACACATAGAACCTCAAAGAGTGCCCCAAAGTTTCTACCGGAGAGTCAAGACGAAAACGTGTGCCAACCCCTATGCATAGATTCCTAAGGTCACGGAACCCGCAAGTTGATCACCAAAACATACATCAAGTGGATCATAGAATACCCCATTGTCACCACAGATATCCCACGCAAGACATACATCAAGTGTTCTCAAATCCTTAAAGACTCAATCCAATAAAATAACTTCAAAGGGAAAACTCAATCCATTACAAAAGAGTAGAGGGGGAGAAACATCATAGGATCCAACTATAATAGCAAAGCTCGCGATACATCAAGATCGTACCACCTCAAGAACACGAGAGAGAGAGAGAGAGATCAAACACATAGCTACTGGTACATACCCTCAGCCCCGAGGGAGAACTACTCCCTCCTCGTCATGGAGAGCACCGGGATGATGAAGATGGCCATCGGAGAGGGATTTCCCCCTCCGGCAGGGTGCCGAAATGGGTCTAGATTGGTTTTCGGTGGCTACAGAGGCTTCTGGCGGCGGAACTCACGATCTATTGTGCTCCCCGAAGTTTTTAGGGTATATGGGTATATATGGGAGGAAGAAGTACGTCGGTGGACCTTCGGGCTGTCCACGAGGCAGGGGGGCGCGCCCAGGGGGGTGGGCGCGCCCCCCACCCTCGTGGGCAGCCCGGGACTCTCCTGGTCCAACTCTGATACTCCGTGGGCTTCTTCTGGTCCAAACATAAGTTCCGTGAAGTTTCAGGTCAACTGGACTCCGTTTGGTTTTCCTTTTCTGTGATACTCTAAAACAAGGGAAAAAAACATAAACTGGCACTGGGCTCTAGGTTAATAGGTTAGTCCCAAAAATCATATAAAATAGCATATAAAACATCCAAGGTTGATAATATAATAGCATGTAACAATCAAAAATTATAGATACGTTGGAGACGTATCAGCCGCCCGACACGATATGAAACACGGGCGACGGAGGTGGAGGTGGAGGGGCGGCGACGGCGAGCGATGACCCGGCCTCATTGCCGTGCCTCGTATTGAGGACGGGGAACCATCGCCCCACCATTGTCACCGCCGAAGAGGTGGAGAGCTAGGGTTTGCTTGTCTGGGCTGGCCAGGAAGTGGAAACTGTGGACTGGCCGGTCCATGGCTTCCAATTTAAGAAGGACGACGACTGCAGGATGTGTGCATGACAGCCGAGGCCCACCATGCGTGCGCACTTAGTTTGGGCGGTGGAGGTAGTTTGGCGGCTGCCACGTGTCCCCGAGGCGGACGATACGCAAGTGTGTACCTGTTCATTCGACGTCCGTGTGGATGCAAACAAGCACATGTTTGTGTCAGAAATGGGATGGGCCAGACGCCAAACGGGCTTAATTTGAGGATGCGGCCGCGCATTGGGTCGTGTCATCTGTCTGTTTTTGCCCAAACAGACGTGGGCAGACAAGATGGGGTCGCGCGTTAGAGTTGGTCTAAAGCACGATCGGTCTGGTTCTTGCTATTCTTTTTTCTATTGTTCTTGCAGTTTATTTTAGAGGAAATAGATGGAGGGATTGCTGGTTTTTTCATTTCAAAGGAAACGAAGTCGGCATGCTGTGCGTCGCTGGATTTGCTGGGAGCACAGATGGGAGTATGACTCGGGATGAGCAGGCAAGCCCCATCCATTTGATGTTGTTTCTCTTTTCCTTTTAGCTAAAACATTCCGTAATAATATGGTGGAAACTGGAACATATGCTATACCTTTGTTATAGATTCTCTGGTTGGATGATTAGAAGGACTGTGGTATTCTCAGCACATCAGGGTTCAAGTTCTGGTGTCCGCATTATTTTTGGATTAATTTCAGGATTTCCAGCGATGCGCTTTTAGTGGGATGAGACGTTCGTGTGCGTTCATAGGGGTGAGTGTATGCATGTATGTATGAGCGCTTGCGTCTGTACTGATGTTTAAAGAAAAAATCTTGACGGAAAAATCTTGTTTAAATTATGGATGAAAATCTGCTTTTGTGGTTTTTTCTGCTTGATCTGATGGCTGTTGATCGAGAGATGGTATGACGTCCATATCTGACTCGCCATTCTATAGAAGTTAATTAATAATATTGGTCCTTTCTTCACCACGAATCATATTAATAAATCAATTGCTCTTTTTGAGGGAAATATTAATCAGTTGCAATTAATGTGTCCTTATCTTATTCTCTGCCCATTATAAAAGGAGCATCATTTGCCATTGAGTACCACACTCAACCGCCCAAAGATCACAAAAACGCCATTGTAGCTACTCAATCCTAGCATTAATTAAGTTTGTAAGAAGAAATGAGGAGCACACAAATCCTATTCCTGGCATTTGCCTTCTTGATACTATCGTCAGGTATCTAGTCGGTCAATACCATGAACTCTAGTGCCTAGTTATCTACACTAGTAAGGCGTGGAATTTCTAACGTATGTATATATATTTCATAACTGATCTAATATACAATATCTTCGTTTTGGTATACAGCTATGGCAACTTCTAAGCCAGTATGCAACCATATCCTCAAAAAGGGACATTGTAACAACAATGATTGCCGAGCGTACTGCAAAAAGTTCATCCCCCCACCCGGTGGCCCATCTCCCAAGTGCATACCCGAGGGATGCCAGTGTTATGTATGTGGATGACTACCACCAAACCTGGAATCTATCTAGATAAAAAATTCATATACATGGATGTATCACAGTTGCTTGAGTAATGAATAATGATTTGAGTAATATAGCATAGTATGAAGTTCAGTAGTGTGATAACAATGAAAATTTGTACTATGTTGCAGACAATTATTGGGTTTCAAAATGATATAATTTCAAATCCAGATTCAGTCTTCATATCAAGAAGTAAAATATAAATATCTAGATTTTAATGTCCTAATAAGACCGAATCACGAAAGGGAAAACTTGAACACCATAAGCCACCAAAAAAGTTACTAGAAGAACAAATCGAGGTTGAACATACAATATGTCCATACTATTAATGAACTAAAAGTAAAGTTATGATACATTTTCATATAAAATATTTAGTAATTTACAGTAGATATATCACATGGAAACGGAACACCTAACTGAAAAAAGTTTCACTATCAGAGGAAAATGGTTTAGATTGATTGTTGAAATTTTAGCCATGCTAGTGTAGAATATTTCTTGGAGAAAATGTTTCACATTTTTACAGAAGTCAGGGAAATTTTACAATCTTTCATTTTCAACTAAAATATTACTACATCACTCACCATTGAAAGTATACTGGAAATTATTAGGATATAAAACTATTAAACAGAAAAAAGCTTGTTGGAACATTTCATGATGGTAGTTAGTGGCAAATTAAAAATAGCAAACAAGTTAGTTGATGATAAAAAGGCAAAAGAAAGAAAGAAATGACACATGAAAAGATGAATAGATGAAGCCAACAGGAACAGTAAAAGAGAGAAAATATAAGAAGAAAAATACAACTATAATTCAAACCTTTGACGAGCTTTAATAAATAGACCATGCACAGAACCAACAGATGCTTGGCCAGGGTTTATATGTAGGATCGGCATAAACCCGATATTGCTGATGATGCATGCACGACTTTTGGTCTGTAGGCTTCAGAAAGAAGATTCATGCTTACGCTACGTATCGTGAGGCTGTTGCTTTGCCACAATTGCTCCTCGGTTCACTGCACCCATAGGTGCTCTATTGCTTTTAAAAAATCTTCTCATCTTTTGAATAGTTTGATTGCTTACCACATGTGTCACGTTCTAAAATCTTTTCATTTTGACAAACGTGTTGGTGATGGTTGTGTTGCAAGTGGTGTCTGTGTCCGAGCCATTATTGAGCGACATGAAACGGAGGTTAACCGGATGGCTGAATCGTGCGAGTGCTGTCATGGAGTAGGGCAGGTGTAATACCGAAAACATGCTTATACATCTCTTTAGACAAACGTAGCAGGATAGGTTACACCTGATATGGTAACTGGCCTTTTTGTCGTTCATTTGCTTTGCTTAGCTTGTCCGTCACTGGTTCTTGACACATTGGTTGCACATTCACATGTGTTACTGTGTGTGCTCATCCATGTGACAAAACAAAAGAAAAGCGCCAGCAACATCACTTGTTAATCAAATCACACAAACATCATGTTTGCTAATTGTCAGCTACCTGCGAAGCGCGAGGTCAAAGACGGGGATGACGCAAGGATCATCAGCCACGACGAAGCCGAGGTATGTACGAGTGGGAGCCGAAAATAGCCAGCGGGACCGAGTAAGAAACTTAACGTGGGGGTGGGGGTGGAGACACGTGGTTAGGGCTGGGTTGGCCGAGAATTGCGCGAGGAAGAAGATAAGCGGGCTTGAGTAAGAAGAGGAATCCATAGCATCTTGGAGAGCTTTGGCAAGTTCGGATGATTGAGCCGAAGCCTTCTTCTCCAAACCCTCGCACTTTAGGATGGCGTCCTTTAGCTCCTGCTCTACCTCGGCCACCCGAGCTCCGTATTGTCGGCGGGCGGCCTGTTCGATCTTCAGTTCTGCAGTCGCTTTGTCAGTGGCTGCCTTGTATGCATTCGCCTCTTTTTGGGCTTGGGCAAGGGTGCCTTTGAGGGTCTCGACCTCGGCTGCACCAACTATGCCCATAAACAAAAGCATTACATGAGTTCATCTTTGACTATGCATATCACTTCTGATATATGATCAAACTCGTCGACCCGCTTGTTGATGCGGTCGATTTCATCATCAGCCACTTTCAGTTTCCGATTGAGTCCGGAAACTTCAGCGGCCTGGGCGGTTGCCGCCAACAGGGAAGCCTGTTACAAGATAGACAAATATGTTAGCTCTTTCGAATACTATGTGGATCCTTTGTCCGGCTTTTCTCAAAACTAGGCAGAGTCTCAGGGGCTGCTATCTATACACAGGTGTATTCCTTTATATGAAAAAAGCGTTTAGAGCATTACGTCGCATACCTTGAAGCATGTCAGTAGGCTGGTAAAAGCTTCGTTCAGTCCACTTTTGGCGGACTGAACCTTCTCTACCACCGCACCCATCAGGGTGCGGTGCTCCTCCATGATGGAAGCATGTTGCAGTGCTTCCACTAGAGTGTTTGACGCCTCAGGATTTGTGGAGGTCGCCGATGGAGCTGATGCTCCCCCCTCCTTCGACCGAGGCTGCCCGCCTGATCCCGGAGCCAGATTGGTCTTCCAGAGAGTATCCGGCTAGGGCCCGGATTGCCGACGGTCTTCACCGTCGGTTGCCATAGGGGTAGCCTCCCCTATGTCTTCGGCAACCGAGGTATTACCCTCGGGCGCTTTCTCGATAGCCTCGCCCGCCCCTCCGCGGCTAGGAGAGGTCCTTCGGGATAACACCTCGGTGTCATCCACAGCGATAGGCGAGGGGGCTCGCGGCGGCGTCTCACTTTCTACCATCTCAGGTGGCAGAGAACTCCCCTCCGATAGTGAAGTATTCGGGAGGTAGCGGGGAGGGTTGAAAGGCGCATAATAACTTATATAATGAAAATAGAAAGGGAAAACAGAAGATAAACAGTGAGTACATAAGTACTTACGATTCGGCTAGGGGCTTTCCCCTGGGTGGCCTCTTGGGGGCCAGTTCGGTATCTGAATCCGAACTGTCCTGGACGACCATCTTTCCCCTCTTTGACGCCTCCTCATTCGGGTCTTCGGAGGACACCCTCTTCTTCTTCCTCCCCTTGCAGGGGGAGTCGCTTTCCACCTCCTCTTCTTCTTCTTCCCGATCTTCCTCATGGGAGGAGGCGGCTTCGGTCTCTCCGGACACAGCGTCCGCAGAACGCTTGTGGCGGGGGTTGTCCTTGGCCTCCCTGCCCTTCTTCTTCTTGGCCTTCTTCTCCGGTGCTTGATACGCTGCCGGGACCAGCATCTTCGATAGCTGGGGGTGGCCGGGTTCTCCAGCAGCGGCGCCGGACAGTTGATCCGCTCTGCCTTCGCCGTCCAGCCCTGTATGGAAAAAGGGATAATGTAAATCTTCATCATCATCTGAAGCATTAGTCAACTAAAGTCTTTGGAAAGGTTATGCTTACCATCGAGGTTGGGTTCTCGTTGTCGAGTCCGATGTCTTCGGTCTTCATCGGCCAATTCTTTTGGGCCTTGAAAAGATGCTTACATATATCTTCGTGCATGGTGCCGAAGAAGCGCTTCAAGGTCCGTGGTTCTTCCGGGTTGAACTCCCACATAGGGGAGGCCCGGAGTTGGCAGCGGAGGACACGGCGGAAGAGCATCACTTGGATCACGTTTGTGAGGCCAGTGTTTTTACCCAACACATTCGAGATGTGCTTTTGTAGCATCATGACATCCGGTTGAGACCCCCAATCAAGACCCTTGGCGTCCCACGAGGTGTGTCTCGTAGGGGTACCGGGTCTGATGTCAGGTATGGTCGCCCACTTGACGTCGTGGGGTTCGGTGATGTAGAACCACTCCTGCTGCCACACCTTGACTATTTCCCCAAAAGCCCCCTTGGGCAAGACGGCGTTGGGAACCTTTCTTACCATAGCTCCGCCGCAAGCCGCATGATACCCGTCGACCACCTTCAGCTTCAGATTGAAGACCTTGAGCCATAGGCCGAAGTGGGGGGATGCGGAGGAGAGCCTCGCACACGACGATAAACGCCGATATGTGGAGGAAGGGATTTGGGGCTATATCATGGAAATCTAGCCCGTAATAGAACATGAGACCTCGAACAAAGGATGAAGGGGAAACCCTAGCCCTCAGAGGAAATGAGGGATGAATACGACTCTCTCGCTGGGCTCCGGAGTGGGGATGACTTGATCTTTGGCAGGGAGCCTGTGCGTGATATTCACAGAAAGATAACCCGCGCCCCAGAGCTCCTTGATGTCCTTTTCGGTGACGGAGGAGGCCTCCCACTTGCCCTTGGAGCCGGATCCAGGTATGGCTGGGGAGGTTGGTGGCTGTGGGAAAGATTGAGATTTTGGGCGCTGGAACTCAGAGGAAGGGAAGGCAAGAGCTAGGAGAAAGGCGTTGGGGGAAAAGGAGGAATCTTTGCCCTCTTATATAGGCGGTGAAATACCAAACGCCCCCTCTCAAGCCTTAAAACCCACCCGTTCCCAAAGAGATCGTGCAAATGGCACGGTTGGATTACCCAAAACTGTATTGATGAAGATCCCGCAATGGGCGGGCATGATCTCTATTTCAACAAGACGTGCCAATGGAGGCTGTGCCTCGAAACGCGAAGCGGGAGGCGTGAAAACGGTTTGAAATGTTAAAGAGCCAGATGTGATGCTTCGTCGAAAAAGTTGCCAGTAAAAAGACATTGTTTTATTTGGATATCTTGCCTTCGTGGCTAAGGGTTGTGTCAATTATACAGAGCCAGATACAGTTCCTTTGTTCAGGGAATTGTTTTAAAGTGTTCAGGAGAAGGAACCCGCCTTGCAATGCCAAAGACAATCCGCATGGTGAACACATCGTCATTGAAGACTGGTTCAGGGGATACTGAGGGAGTCCTGGATTATGGGGTCCTCGGGTGTCCGGGCTATTGATACGGGCTGGACTGATGGGCTGTGAAGATACAAGTAGAAGACTTTCCCCCTGTGTCTGGGTAGGACTCCTCTATGTGTGGATTGCAAGATTGGTGTCCGGATATGTTGTTTCCTTCCCCCACGAACCGACTTTGTACAACCCTAGGTCCCTTCGGTGTGTATATAAACCGGCGGGTTTAGTCCGTAGAGGCTATCCGAATTCTCATAGGCTAGACAGCTAGGGTTTAGCCATTACGATCTCGAGGAAGATCAACTCTTGTAACCCCTATATTCATCAAATACAATCAAGTAGGACGTAGGGTTTTACCTCCATTATGTGGGCCCGAACCTGGGTAAACATTGTGTCCCACTTGTCCCTTGTTACCCTTGATGCCCAGACGCATAGTTCGAGACCCCCTACCCGAGATCGGCTGGTTTTGACACCAACACCTGCAACTCCACCATTGCTGCATCTGCCTTCTTTTCTCTGTTGCTTCGGGAGACCCCCACCCCCCTCTCTCTATCTGCAAGTTGTTCTTTTGTGGCCTTGGTCTTTGTCTCAGGCTTGTGTTGGCCTCCCGAAAGTTCTTTTCTTGCTTGGTGTTGTTACGCAGGTCAGAGAGTTCATGCTGCCTCACATTCTATATTCTGCAACCTCCATTGCCCAACAATAATCTGCAATAAAGTTAAATCTCAACCCGGTTCATTAAAATAGTTGCACCAGAAATATGTTAGCCCCTTACAGGTCGAAATGGTCCTTGGTGGTACAACACCCATCATCCTACCGAACTCAGTGAAAACCCATTCAAAGCTTTCAACCTGTTCATCCCTTAGATCACACCTCCCAGCAAAATATTCTGGAAATGGTTATTCACCCATACAAAAAGCTTGAATGGCATGTCATCGAGATTGGCCCGATAAGTGGTGTCGAAGCTGGCGATGTCTCCAAAAAACTTGTAATGCATTGCCTCTATTGTCCATGTCAGATTCTTTATTCTGCTCTTTGAGTCTACTTGAACTCTAAACAAGAATCAGGGCCTTTTGCCCTGAGTTCATCGAAAACCTATATTATCTTCTTCACATAGTCATCTTGTCGTAGCGACCTTTTTGTGAATGGCACATTCTCCACTGTCCCAAAGAAACCACCAACGATGATGTACACTTTGGCTAAGTTTATGGTCTTCTTCCTAAGTTGCCCATCAACCAATATTTTTTTGTCTGCAACAAAAGTAGACCCCCCTAGAAGTCCAAATTGCATTGTTTCAGATAAACAATAAAAACGGAGATCTACAGGACAGACTAACTAATGGTCCATGTGCTTTCAGGCACTAGCCTGAATGTGTTTCAATATACCATCACAGGAAACATATGTTGTTTTTGCAGTTAAGAACATAAGATGAAATGCCCGCAACCGAATTGCACATGATGAGTCAAAAAACAGCATGTACAACGGTTCAAGCCGCCTATTTTTTTGCTGCATTCATGTGATCATCAGACACATGTTATTTCAACAACTTAAAAGTGATTGTGATTCGCTACACCTTCATGGGACAACTAGATTTTATTTATTTTTGCAGCTATTCATACACAGTGATTCCAACTAGCCATTTTCATTGTTGTAACCTGTCAGAATAACCAGCCAATACAAAAATCAGCTGCATTTTCATTGTTGTAACCCACATGAACCATTCGTCCAGCTCCTACAACATCATAAATTTTGCTGCCATCATGTAACCACAGCCCCACACAGACCGCAGGCCACCGCCG
This sequence comes from Triticum urartu, assembly GCF_003073215.2. NCBI lineage: Eukaryota > Viridiplantae > Streptophyta > Magnoliopsida > Poales > Poaceae > Triticum > Triticum urartu. The sequence continues at coordinate 485,090,131 of NC_053027.1, forward strand.
CCACAAGAACAATCACCAGCCACATGCCAAAAAAAATGTAAATTCTCTAGTCATCACCACACGCCACACAATGTTAATCAGGCATGAAATACCTTTTAATCCACCCCGGCGCTTACTGATCTGGCTTGACCGCGGACTCCCCGGACTCCGTAGGACCGCTGTCTGTACTGTTCTCACCCCCAGGGTTGCCGCAACTGTCGTGAGCAACCACCGACGAATCTCGCAGTGCAGCGCCCCCAGCCCTCGATCTCACCCACCTCGTCCTGAACAGAGCCGTGCGACGACGACCACAAATTCAAGATCGACAAGCTGCACACGAAAGCAACCAATGAAAAGCACTGTTAGCCTCACGAGCGGATTGAATGTGGCACCCAATTCTGGTTTGACAACTTCGTCCCCACTCGTTCTGCAAAACCACGTATCGGCTTTTCTAGGGCACCCATTCTACCAGGGCAAGGCATCCACTCTATTGGATTTGCTCCCACTCGAACCATACAACCCAATCAAACCCACCACCACAGCCCCCCAACGCACACCGCCCGAACCAAAAAATAGAGAGTCAAATTTACATTTAAAAGAATAACCACTACACAATTTCTATCGTTTTCAATTTTTTCTTTCGTCCGGATGCTCTGTACTAAACCTTTAGAATTTAATTACTTATTCTGTCGCAAACACATCCAGATCAAGCTTTATCTCTGTACTATAATTTCCCCCATCATAATCACAAGAAAAAATTGAACGCACCTTTCTTTTCTTTTCACATGAGTGGCACATGAATTAGAACAACTCGAATTGGCACGGCCAAACAGGAAACACAAGCTCTGCTTTTCTTACCCAATTCTTTTTGTGTGTCCAGCACAGAGATGCCCCCCTGATGGCTATTTTTTTCTAGTTTGTATCCACACATTCAGTCCACATACTCAGACCTGGTTTTCATGCATCCATCAACAGGGAGATCAAGCAATCTATGACATGCATCCCTAAAATTTTAATCACCCACCCCCTAACCACATGAACATACTTGAAAGCAGGCAGCATCACTGGCACCAACCAGAGGAACAACTACTGGGCCTCACCATCCCAAAATAATAGTGCACTCAACACACGCGTGCACACACATGCTAATCAGGGAGGGGATACCTTCTAATCCAGCCCAGCCCCTTGGGATCGTGCTTCACCGCCGACTTGCCGCCTCGCCAGACTCGGCAGGAGCGCCGTCTCTGCTCCCCTCGCCACCAGGTTCGCCACAACTGTCGTGAGCAGCCACCGACGAATCTCTCAGCCCGTCGGTTGCCCAGCCTTCGATCTTGCTCCCCTCATCATGAAAGGAGGCGCGGGGCTAGGCCCCCGGCTCGAAGATCGGCAAGCTACAGAGGAAACCAGAGCTTTTTTTGTTTATTTACGTGACAGATCTCCTCATTGGCGAGGGGCGGAGGGGGGACAGGGGAGTATGTGTGAAACGAACCTGCGCACTGGATCCAGGGGGAAATCTCCGGCGGCTCCCATGGCGGCCGCTGCTGCCGCCTAACCCATTGCCTCGCTCTCCATCGCCTCTCCTGATCCATACCCTGCCCCACACCTCCTTTCTCTTTTGTGATTTTTACCTCTTTTCTTTTGTCGGCAGCAAAGCCCCAAGACACGCGAGCGCCCTGCCCAGAGGCTCTCCTCGTACGCAAAAAAATCCTGGACCATGGTCCAGCTTTTGTAACAATCCTAGACCGTCCTGGTTCCGTCACGCCCTTCACCTGCCAGCGAGCCTGACCGGCGTCAGACATACGAAACTGCCAACGTGTATACCTCCCCCGCGTACGCCGCTCACACGAATACGCATTTTCCATGGATCGCCAAAACGCTCATTAAATGCTACACACCTACCAGATAAAGCCCATCGAACGGCCAAGATAATATGACTATATGATAATATGTGCCATATCGCTGCTCTCTGTGCCATGTGTATTCCCATGCACGGTTGGTGCGCCATTTATAGCCTGATCGGCCCAAATGCGCGGCCACCCGGTCCAGGAAAATGACCAAATGCCCAGACCATAGAAGACCACAGTGGGGTCTGTCAATAAATGAAGTCTGCGCAGGTCAGAGACACTGTACAATAATGTTTCCGCGCTCATCCCTATGAGCACCAAGGGCTTAGATAATGTGAGGATATGCTAGTATGACCCGTATTGAATTTTCTCTATACAAACGGTTTTTACCTCTTTTTCGTGACAGAGTTTTAAACAATCACATACACTTGAAGAAATAATAAGACGTGGAGAATAAAAAGGAAAGAGGCACGTAGATTATTTTAACACGGTACAGAAACAAGCCCTCATATATGCGCGCATACGCTCATCCCTATAAATACATACACACACACCCTACCTTTGTGAGCATCTTCGAAAGACTGAATCGGCATATCATCTTCACATTTTAAATCACCGTAGGCGTCTCTTAGTTGAAGGGAACGTCTCCTTCCACTGAACACGCATCACCGAAATTCCTGAAATAAATTCAGGATAAATGTGAGTACCAGGACTTGAACCTGATGGACTAGGGATGTCAGTGTTCACCTAACCATCCAACAATATATTGGTTCTCCACACACAGATTTGTTAATCATGCTTCATGGAATATAGAAAAATCCGATTTACATGGGCTAGAAAATAGGAAGAGAAGAAGCATGCATATACATGCAGATATATTTCCAAGGCCAGGTATCGAAGGTGTTAAAACGACCAGGAAAGAAACACACGCACGTCGGCCTGCGTGCCGTGTCTAGGCCGTACTCATCCAAATCGGTTGTACAGTATATTTTCTGCTATCGCGACTTTGATCAGTTTTAGATTATATGTTTCATAGTTAGACACCGTCGTGTATTGACTATTAAGCAGCCCTCTTCGGGTGTTGCTGGTATTTATTTTGTGTGATTTTTTTACGCAAAAGTTCCACTTGGCTCGAGACCCGTTGCTTTTGACAGGTTGTGCACTTGTTACGTCTACTTCGACGGAAGGTTTCTTATGTGTCGAGAGATTTTTTTTCTTTGATTGTTCCTACCCAATTTCAGGTTATGCGTACTTTTGTGTAATTGAAAGTATTTTTTATCGATGGATATTGAAGTTCATTGCATTATAAAAGATCGGGCGAAATCAGCGGCTCGTTCGAGATCATGCGCTCGTCAAAGAGGCTGCCTCCCTAGTTAATTCCGCAAAGGCGGAGCTCCGTCAAGCGAGAGATATTGCTGCCGATAAGCCGTATTTACTTCTGTGCATCTTGGGCCGTGAAGCATTCCCCAAAGCTGAGAGCATGGTTAATAATACAGCCAACAATTGGTAATAAGGAATTGTCATGTCATCTATAGCCAACCATGTAGCCGGCATGTAAAATAGTAAGTTTTATATGTGTACTACTTTATTAGTAGTTGGCCCATCTTACAACCTCACAAAGCGTCTTGGGACTCGTGCTAGAGCCGGCTACTAACTAAGAGCTCGTTTTTTTTCTCTCTCCTCTTTTATCCCCTCCGACTAAGCAAAGATATAATATTTTAGTCCTTATAACCTACTTATGTCATTTTATTATACTTGCTTTGAGGCAAAATTGACACTTTGTCAGGGGTTTTCTCGGACCTCCCGCGCGGTATGGAGGATGTGTGCTACTAGTATTTTGGCGGGCGCAACGACGCGACCGGCCAAAAGGCTTTCTGGATGGCCAGTACTCTGCGTCGGCGCACCGGCCCAAATTTGGGCCGGTCACGCGCGAGCCATTGGATCCCCACGCCCTTGACTGTCAGATGCGTTCCCCCATATCTCTTTCATCCCCCGCCCGCATTTCAAAAAACACAAAGCGTAGAAAAACATGGCGGCCCACCCTCCTTTCCTCACACAGTGCCCGTTCCTCGACCTCGTGCTAGGTGGCCGGACCGGCCGCCGTCGCCGCCCTCACCCCCGTCGCTCGCCGTCGACGCTCATCATCATCAAGTTGCAAAAAAAAGGCTGTAGACCTCATTTGCAACTTTTTTGTCGCGTTCATGTTGCAAATATGGTGGCTTCTCAGTGCCGACCACGATGCCATTCCTCCCCGGAGCTGCCCCACCCCAGGTTGCAGCATCAATGGCGTCGGTGGCGTCGATAGTGTTGCTCGCAACCGAAAAGTCAGGGTAGAAAAACAAAAAATGCTGGTTCTAGCAAAGTAGAAGACTGTGGTAGCAAAAAAATTGATGGTTCCAGCAAAAATTAAATACGATGGTAACAAAATTCTGGTTGGTTTCAGCAAAATCAAAAGAAGGTAGTAGCAAAAATTCGGGGCTAGTTTCAGCAAAATCAAAATGAAGGTAGTAGCAAAAATCAGGGTTGGTTCCAGCAAAATAGAAATATGGTTGCAGCAAAATTCTGACTGGTTCCAGCAAAATCAAAAGAAGGTAGTAGCAAAAATTCAGGGCTGGTTCCAGCAAAATCAAAATGAAGGTAGTAGCAAAAATCAGGGCTGGTTCCAGCAAAATAGAGATATGGTTGTAGCAAAATTCTGACTGGTTCCAGCAAAATCTAAAGAAGGTAGTAGGAGCCTGGTTCCAGCAAAAACCAAATACAGTGGTAGCAACAATCGGGGCTGGTTCCAGCAAAAGAAACCAACCACGGTAGTAGCAAAGTGGTACACAGGTTCCAGCAAAAACACACTATGGTTCAGCAAAGTGGGATCACCAGCCAAAAACTATCTTGCCTGTGCGCAAAAAAATTTCCTACCAGTTCCAGCAAAATTTATTGCCGCTCCCAGCAGTTCTTGACGGCGTCTGGTTCCAGCATCGGTCGAAGCTCGCCATCGTGCTAGTTCTAGCACCGGACATAGCCGATAGCAGCATCGGAGATCACTCGTTCCAGCACTTGGCGGAGGCGGTGGTAGCATCGAAACTTGCTGGTTCCAGCACCCAGCGGAGCCAGTGGTGGCACTGAAACTCGCTAGTTCCTGAACCGGACGCAGACGGGCGGCGCACTGGCAGCTTGACCCCCCCACCACCGTGGACGCAACATCCCAGTTGCCGCTCGCCCGTCTCCTATAGCAGCACCCCGACGCCCTCCCTTCGCAACTCTATCTGCAACTGCCAGAGCAGTTGATTCAATGCCTTCGGAATCAACTCATGAGCGGGATGAAACGGGCAGTGCAGCAATAGAGGAATCCATGGCGATGTGCTCTGTGCTATTCGATTTTGGAAGTAGAGATGAGATTCTAGTAGAGAGGGGAAGAATGAGTGGTGGAGCTCAGCTCACGCAAGGGGATAAGGTAAAGGCGCAAAGCGGTGTGTGGGGTCTAGCTACGTGTCCACTTGCGCGGGGCTGTGAGGCGCACGATTAAAAGATGATTGCACGAAGCGCGTGTGTCCGGCCGAATCTTTAGCCGGTCCGCCGTAGCTAAACGTTTCCCTTTCTGATGCAGTTCCAAGAGATGATGCACCCTTGACTCCTTAGCAACCGTGTGAAGCAGCTGGCCAAGCTCCAGCGAGCGTCCAAGCCTATTATGGAGGATTTATGCCTTGCTCTATGGCCGAACTCCCCTCTTCCAACTACTAGTTTCCTTTTGTTGGTGTAGCACCTTCAAGAGTTGTGGATAAAGTCGAGCTGTGGAAGTGGTCAGCTTGCACGGGCCACGGAGGGTGCTCGGGAGGCATTTGCGGCCATGCTGACATGGTGGCCGAAACTTGACCTGGAGCCCGTGCGCGAAGATGTCCAGAGGGAAAACAGCGAGAGGCCAAGACCTATTACATGCGGCTATGCCCGCTGCTCGGGTGTCCGAGAGGAAGTGTACGAGGAATACAATTATAGAGAATCTTGACTGATAGTGCTTTATATTGTTCCTCAGATATGCCGAGATGTATGTATGCAGGAAACACAAGTTTAATTTGTGAATGAAAAGTGCATTTTCCTTTCTTGCTTTATGCTTTATTTTGACTCAACCGCGGCTCTTTGAAGATGTATTTGGCTAGTTGTGGCTTTCACCCTTTAGTACATTATACTTAGGGTGTTTTGTTTTGATGTTCAACCCTTAGTCGACGTCTCGGTGCCCGATGGTTGCTGTATCAGTAGGAACGAGGCAATCAGAGTATAAGGTTAAAACACACACTTAGCCTTAGGAGCATTGGGTGGAAGCAAGTTAATATCCTCGGTATGTCAGATCCTCGGGTCATCCGAGGTCGAACCACCCACAATTCAGCCTTTTCTAAGAGAAGAGGCCCTTTGTTTTACACGGAGAACTGCCATCGGTCGTGGATGGTTTAACATTGTCGTCTGTTCGCCGACCAATTTACGCTTGTTGTGAAAGTCAGCTTCCAACTTTCTCCAGCCGAGGTACTTAACCAGTTAAACCAGAAATAACAATCATAGTGGTGCTCCCTTTAAACCCTTAGCCGAATTGCTCAAACATAAGGGTAAGCATAGGAGCGGGCCAACTCAGCTATTGACCAAATACACAACTCGAAATCGATGCATGTAGTGCGAAGTACCTAGAACCTGGGCCCGAGGAATTTCTATAGTACCTTGGATATTTCATGGGGCCAGACTGACATACAACCCCCTATCAAGGTTGTTGATCCTCTAGAATCCTATCATTTGTATCGCGAGGGCTATGCTCGGGTTAGGAACCAAAAAGGGCAAAGGATGCATCATGAGTGTATTCGTGGCCTGACAAGTTGGGCCTTCCCTTTATTCATTGAAAAGGATCTAACCTAACAATCCGAACTAAATGTAAAATAAAAGATACAAATGGTAAGATAACGGATATCTGAGGAGGATATATAAAATGGAAAGCTTCAATCGACTGGTTTGACGTCCTTTATTCACCTACCGGTGCGCGTCCTCTGTGTTGTTGATCAGCGATTCCTCGTCCAGTAGGAGGAAGGTCATCTCTACTTACAGTGGAACCCGTCGACACTTGAAAGCATTTAAAATGGCAATCGCCTTGAAAACCGAAATTAGTGTAGGTTTATTGGAATCAGCTCTAAAGCCGTTGAATCGGCCATTGGTCAAGCCTTCTATGCTTTTAGAGCAGGGCTTGGATTGATCACCGGGGGTATTGAGGCACATGTCGGTTTATCCGAGCAGTGCTCCGCCACCTCCCATGTAATTTTCAACGTGAAGTTGTGTATCCGAGGAACATAAACCTCAGTCGTGTAAAGGGGGTAGTGAAGCGTGTATCCCTATTTAGGGCCACCAATGTTTTGTCCTGAGGAGAAATTTATACTTCTTAAGCTTTATGTGGCCTGGCCACTTAACGTAGCTCGGGCCCTTGTTGCATCCTCGGCGGCTTGTACCTCGGCTGCAAAGGTCGTGGTCTGCTCCTTGGTTTGGATCGAGCATTTTGTGTTCCCATTGAATGTGATGACACAGTTCGGCCCTGGCATCTTAAGCTTTAGATAAGTGAATGGATTATGAAGAGGTGTCTAGAGCGGGGGTGATCAGACCCTCAACAAAGAAAAGTAGTAGTTTTTTAAGTTCTTCAAGTTAAGGTGGAGTATTAGCACAAGTTTAAACATTCACAATACATTTCAAGCAAGCATGGTAAGAGTATATGAGCAGCAGAAAGTAAAGCATGCAAGTTGCAAGAAAGTAAAGGCATGGGATTGGAGTGTGCAAACGCAATTGGAGACACAGAGATTTTTGGCGTCGTTCCGATAGGTGGTGCTATCGTACATCCACGTTGATGGAGACTTCAACCCAAGAAGGGTAATGGTTGCACGAGTCCATGAAGGGGTCCACCCACGAAGGGTCCATGAAGAAGCAACCTTGTCTATCCCACCATGGCCATCGCCCACGAAGGACTTGCCTCACATGGGTAGATCTTCACAAAGTAGGCGATCTCCTTGCCCTTACAAACTCCTTGGTTCAACTCCACAATCTTGACGGAGGTTCTCAAGTGACACCTAACCAATCTAGGAGACAACACTCTCCATAATGTAATAGATGGTGTGTTGATGATGAACTCCTTGCTCTTGTGCTTCAAATGATAGTGTCCCTAACACTCAACTCTCTCTCACAGATTTGGCTATGATGGAAAGATGATTTGAGTGGAAAGCAACTTGAGGAAGTCTAGAGATCAAGATTCTTGTGGTTGGATTGGAATGTCTTGGTCTCAACACATGAGTAGGTGATTCTCTCTTAGAAAATGAATGCTGGAAGTGTAGGCACGTTAGGATGGCTCTCTCTCTCTGATGGAGAGGAGGGTGGAGGGGTATATATATCCTAAACACAAAATTTATCTGTTACACACAAAAGACCCAACTTGGTTAGACCGAATGTGTGATAGATCTTTTGGTCAACCGGTTTGCCATCCTTTGTCAAGTCAAGATGTCCACTAGTAGGCATGGGTGTTTTCATATCTTTGCTTTCTTGCATGTTGAACTTCTTGAATAAGTCCTTGGTATACATTGTTTGGGAAACAAAGATACCCTCCTTAGTTTGCTTGATTTGCAAACCAAGAAAGAACTTAAGTTCGCTCATCATAGACATCTCGAACTTCTCCGACATTAGCCTTACAAACTTTTCACTAAAATAAGGGTTAGTCGAACCAAATATGATATCATCCACATAAATTTGGCACATAAATAATTCACCATTAACCCTTTTAGTAAAAAGAGTAGAGTCAATTTTTCCAATCTCAAAGCCTTTTTCAATAAGGAACTTGGTCAAGCATTTATACCACGCTCTAGGAGCTTGTTTAAGACCATAAAGAGCTTTGTGAAGTTTTTAAACATGATCAGGCTTCTTAGGATTAACAAATCCATGAGGTTGTTTAACATACACTTCCTCCTCAATTTCACCATTTAAAAAAGCACTTTTAATGTCCATTTGATACAAAGTAATATCATGATGATTGGCATAAGCAAGTATGATGCATATGGACTCAAGTCTAGCAACGGGGGCATATGTCTCACCATAGTCCATACCTTCGACTTGAGTGTAGCCTTGGGCAACGAGATGGGCCTTGTTGCATACAACTTGTCCATCTTCATCTTGCTTATTCCGAAACACCCATTTGGTACCAATGACATTTTGGTTCTTGTCCGGCTTTTCTACCAACGTACATACTTGGTTCCTCTCAAAGTTGTGTAGCTCTTCATGCATAGCATTCACCCAGTCCGGATCATCAAGTGCTTCTTCAACCTTCATAGGTTCAATACTATAGATGAATGAATAATGTTCACAGAAATTAGCCAAATGAGTTTTAGAGGGAGTGATTCTCCCGGTTTGGATATCATCAAAGATTTGTTCGGTGGGATGGTCTCTTGAAACTCTTGCTCTAACTCATGAGAGCTTTTGTTTGGGTCGGGGTGGAACATCCTCTTCATCATCTTGTTCTTCCTCTTGGCCTTCTTCGTTGTTGGTGTTGATGTTCTCTTGTGGAGGTGGAGAAGGAGGTTGATGAGGTTCATCTTGGTGTACTTCCTCGTTTTCTTCATATTGGCGTGTCCCACTTGTGGATGCCTCCGAGTCAACTCGTGGTTCACCTTGTGGTGAGGTAGAAGCTTCCACTTGGACGGACGAGGTACTCTCCTTCACCTCCGTTGGGCGAATCTTGCCAACAGACAAGTCTTGGATTGCTTCTGAAGGGTCTTTGTCTCCTACATCAATTGGCAATTGCTCTACTTGCGAGCCGTTAGTTTCATCAAACTTCACATCTACCGTCTCTTCAACCTTTTGAGTGAAATGGTTGTAGACACAGTAAGTGTGAGAGTTTGAGTCGTAACAGAGTAGGAAACCTTCATGAGATTTCGGAGCAAATTTCAAATGATGATGCTTATCAAGAATATAGCACTTTGAGCCGAATACTCAAAAGTATCCAACTTGGGGTTTCTTACCGGTGAGAAGCTCATATGTCGTCTTGTCGAGTAGCTTGTGAAGATATAGATGATTTGTTGCATGACAAGCTGTCTCAATCACTTCCGCCCAAATGTGTGTTGGTGTCTTGTACTCATCAAGCATCGTTCTCGCCATCTCAATAAGAGTCTGGTTCTTCCTCTCAACAACTCCATTTTGTTGAGGCGTGTACGTAGCCGAGAACTCATGTGAAATCCCTTCTTTTTCAACAAAGGTGTCCACATTTGCATTCTTGAACTCTATTCCGTTGTCGATGCGAACCTTCTTGATCTTCACTTCAAATTGGTTTTGGGCCTTCCTAGCGAAGTTCATGAAGATCTTTTGGACCTGTGATTTATCATCAAGAAAGAACACCCACGTAAATCTTGAAGATCATCGACTATGACTAAACCAAACGAATTTCCACCGAGACTTTTATAGGCATTTGGACCAAAAAGATCCATATGAAGCAGCTCGAGCGGTCTTCTCGTGGTCATGATGTTTTTCACGGGGTGGCTTCCTCCAACATGTTTTCCTTCTTGACAAGCACTGCACAGTCTATCCTTGTCAAATATAACATCTTTCACTCCAAGGATATAATCACCTTTAATAAGCTTATCAAGATTTCACATGCCCACATGACCTAATCTTCTATGCCACAACCAACCTTTAGAAGATTTAGCAATTAAGCAAGTTCTAGGTTGAAGCTTTTTAGTGAAATCAACAATGCATAGATCACCTCTACGTATACCGGTAAATACCATATTATGATTATCTCTTCAAAACACTTGGCAATCTACTTCAGTAAATAGGACATATTGAATCCAAAGTCAGCTAGTCTAGATACGGAAAGTAAATTGTAGCCAAGAGTGTTGGAAATATGCCCTAGAGGCAATAATAAATCAGTTATTATTATATTTCCTTGTTCATGATAATCGTTTATTATCCATGCTAGAATTGTATTGATAGGAAACTCAGATACATGTGTGGATACATAGACAACACCATGTCCCTAGTAAGCCTCTAGTTGACTAGCTCGTTGATCGATAGATGGTTACGGTTTCCTGACCATGGACATTGGATGTCGTTGATGACGGGATCACATCATTAGGAGAACGATGTGATGTACAAGACCCAATCCTAAGCCTAGCACAAGATCGTAGTTCGTATGCTAAAGCTTTTCTAATGTCAAGCATCATTTCCTTAGACCATGAGATTGTGCAACTCCCGGATACCGTAGGAATGCTTTGGGTGTACCAAACGTCACAACGTAACTGGGTGGCTATAAAGGTGCACTGCGGGTATCTCTGAAAGTGTCTGTTGGGTTGGCACGAATCAAGACTGGGATTTGTCACTCTGTGTAACAGAGAGGTATCTCTGGGCCCACTCGGTAGGACATCATCATAATGTGCACAATGTGGCCAAGGAGTTGATCACAGGATGATGTGTTACGGAACGAGTAAAGAGACTGGCCGGTAACGAGATTGAACGAGGTATCGGGATACCAACGATCGAATCTCGGGCAAGTATCATACCGATAGACAAAGGGAATTGTATACGGGATTGGCTGAATCCTTGACATCGTGGTTCATCCGATGAGATCATCGTGGAACATGTGGGAGCCAACATGGGTATCCAGATCCCGCTATTGGTTATTGACCATAGAGATGTCTCGGTCATGTTTGCATGGTTCCCGAACCCGTAGGGTCTACACACTTAAGGTTCGATGACGCTAGGGTTATTAGGAAGACTTGTATGTGATTAACGAATGTTGTTCGTAGTCCCGGATGAGATCCCGGACGTCACGAGGAGTTCCGGAATGGTCCGGAGGTAAAGATTTATATATGGAAAGTTATTGTTCGGGTTCCAGGAAAAGTTCGGTTTTTCCGGTATTGTACCGGGAAGCTTCCGGAAGGTTCTGGAGGATTCTGGAGGGGTCCGGAGGTCCGGAAAATGTTCCACCACATCCAATACAGCAGCATGGGCTGTAGGGGGGCTCCCTAGCCTTAATGGGCCAGGGGCACCAGCCCCCCAAGGCCCATGCGCATGGGAGAGGGGAAACCCTAAGGGGGAGGGCCTCCACTTGACTTGGGAGGCACTCCTCCCCCCCTTGGCCACCGCCCCCAACCCTAGATGGGATCTAGGGGGGCCAGCCCCCTCTCTCCCCACCTACAAATAGTGGAGGGGTGGGAGGGCGGCCATACCCTTGCACCTGGTGCAGCCCCTCCCCTCCAATACCTCTCCTCCTCCGCGTGAGCTTGGCGAAGCCCTGCCGGAGAACTGCCACTCCATCACCACCACGCCGTCGTGCTGCTGTTGGACTCTCTTCCTCAACCTCTCCCTCCTCCTTGCTAGATCAAGGCGCGGGAGACGTCTCCGTTCCGTACGTGTATTGAACGCGGAGGTGTCGTCCGTTCGGCGCTAGGATCATCGGTGATTTGGATTACGACGAGTACAACTCCATCAACCCTGTTCTCTTGAACGCTTCCGCTTAGAGATCTTCAAGGGTATGAAGATGCACTCCCTCTCTCTCGTTGCTAGTATCTCCTAGATTGATCTTGGTGACATGTAGGAAAATTTTGAATTATTGCTACGTTCCCCAACAGTGGCATCATGAGCTAGGTCTATGCATAGATTCTATGCACGAGTAGAACACAAAGTAGTTGTGGGCGATGATTTGTTCAATTTGCTTGCCGTAACTAGTCTTATCTTGATTCGGCGGCATTGTGGGATGAAACAGCCCGGACCGACCTTACACGTACTCTTACGTGAGACAGGTTCCACCGACTGACATGCACTAGTTGCATAAGGTGGCTAGCGGGTGTCTGTCTCTCCCACTTTAGTTGGATCGGATTCGATGAAAAGGGTCCTTATGAAGGGTAAATAGCAATTGGCATATCACCGTTGTGGTTTTGCGTAGGTAAGAAATGTTCTTGCTAGAAACCCATAGCAGCCACGTAAAACATGCAACAACAATTAGAGGATGTCTAACTTCTTTTTGCAGGGTATGCTATGTGATGTGATATGGCCAAAAGGATGTGATGAATGATATATGTGATGTATGAGATTGATCATGTTCTTGTAATAGGAATCACGACTTGCATGTCGATGAGTATGACAACCGGCAGGAGCCATAAGAGTTGTCTTAATTTATTTATGACCCATGTGTCAATGAAAACACCATGTAATTACTTTACTTTATTGCTAACCGTTAGCCATAGTAGTAGAAGTAATAGTTGGTGAGGCAACTTCATGAAGACAGATGATGGAGATCATGGTGTCATGCCGGTGACGATGGTGTTCATGCCGCGCCTCGAAGATGGAGATCAAAGGCGCAAGATGATATTGGCCATATCATGTCACTTTATGATTTGCATGTGATGTTTGTCATGTTTACATCTTATTTGCTTAGAACGACAGTAGCATAAATAAGATGATCCCTCGCAATAATTTCAAGAAAGTGTTCCCGCTAACTGTGCACCGTTGCTAAGGTCCGTTGTTCTAAAGCACCACGTGATGATCAGGTGTGATAGGTTCTAACGTTCGCATACAACGGGTGTAAGCCAGATTTACACACGCAATACACTTAGGTCAACTTGACATGTACATACATGGCCTCAGAACACGGAAGACCGAAAGGTCGAACATGAGTCATATAGTGGATACAATCAACATGAATATGTTCACCGATGATGACTAGTCCGTCTCACGTGATGATCGGACACGGCCTAGTTGACTCGGATCATGTATCACTTAGATGACTAGAGGGATGTCTATCTAAGTGGGAGTTCATTGAATAATTTGATTAGATGAACTTAATTATCATGAACATAGTCAAAAGGTCTTTGCAAATTATGTCGTAGCTCACGCTTTGGTTCTACTGTTTTAGATATGTTCCTAGAGAAAATTTAGTTGAGAGTTGACAGTAGCAATTATGCGGACTGGGTCCGTGAACTGAGGATTGTCCTCATTGCTGCATAGAAGGGCCATGTCCTTAATGCACCGCTCAGTGCGTTGAACCTCGAGCGTCGTCTGTAGATGTTGGGAAACATCTGACATACACGTTTTGATGACTACGTGATAGTTCAGTGCGTAATGCTAACGGTTTAGAATTGTGGCACCAAAGACGTTTTTGAAACATCGCAGAACATATGAGATGTTCCAAAGACTGAAATTGGAATTTCAGACTAGTGCCCACGTCAAGAGGTATGAGACCTCTGACAAGTTTCTTAAGCCTGCAAACTAAGGGAGAAAAACTCAATCGTTGAGCATGTGCTCAGATTGTCTGAGTACTACAATCGCTTGAATCGAGTGGGATATAATCTTCCAGATGAGAAAGTGATGGTTCTCCATAGTGACTGCCACCAAGCTATTGGAGCTTCGTGATGAACTATAACATATCAGGGATAGACATGATGGTCCTTGAGCAACTCGCGATGTTTGACACTGCAAAAGTAGAAATCAAGTAGGAGCATCAATTGTTGATGGTTAAAACACTAGTTTCAAGAAGGGCAAGGGAAAGAAGGGATACTTCATGAGATGGCAAATCAGTTGTTGCTCTAGTGAAGAAACCCAAGGTTGAACCAAACCCGAGACTAAGTGCTTCTATAATGAGGGGAATGGTCACTGAAGCAGAACTACCCTAGATACTTGGTAGATGAGAAGGCTGGCAAGGTCGACAGAAGTATTTTGGATATACGTCATATTATTGTGTACTTTACTAGTACTCCTAGTAGCACCAGGGTAATAAATACCGGTTCGGTTGCTAAGCGTTAGTAACTCGAAATAAAAGGTTGCGGAGACTAGCTAAAGGTGAGATGACGATATGTGTTGGAAGTGTTTCCAAGGTTGATGTGATCAAACATCGCACGCTCCCTCTACCATCGAGATTGGTGTTAAATCGAAATAATTGTTATTTGGTGTTTGCGTTGAGCATAGACATGATTGGATTATGTTTATCGCCACACGGTTATTCATTTAAGGAGAATAATGGTTACTCTGTTTATTTGAATAATACCTTCAATGGTCTTGCACCTAAAATGAATGGTTTATTGAATCTCGATCGTAGTGATACACATGTTCATGCCAAAAGATATAAGATAGTAATGATAGTACCACGTACTTGTGGCACTGCCATTTGAGTCATGTTGGTATAAAACGCATGAAGAAGCTCCATGTTGATGGATCTTTGGTCTCACTCATTTTGAAAAGATTGAGACATGCGGACCGTGTCTATTGGTAGATATGCATGAAGAAACTCCATGCAGATGGATCGTTTGGACTCAATTGATTTTGAATCACTTGAGACATGCAAATCATACCACATGGGCAAGATGACTGAAAGGCCTCGTTTTCAGTAAGATGGAACAAGAAAGCAACTTGTTGGAAGTAATACATTTTGATGTGTGCAGTCCAATGAGTGCTGAGGCATGCATTGGATATCGTTATGTTCTTACTTCATAGATGATTCGAGTAGATGCTGAGTATATTTACTTGATGAAACACAAGTCTAAATTATTGAAAGGTTCAAGTAATTTCAGAGTGAAGTTGAAGATCGTCGTGACAAGAGGATAAAATGTCTATGATATGATCATAGAGATGAATATCTGAGTTATGAGTTTGGCACACAATTAAGACATTATGGAAATTGTTTCACGACTAATACCGCCTGGACCACCATAGTGTGATGGTGTGTCCGAACATCACAACTGCACCCTATTGGATATGGTGCATACCATGATGTCTCTTATCGAATTACCACTATCGTTTATGGGTTAGGTATTAGAGACAACCGCACTCACTATAAATAGGGCACCACACAATTCCGTTGAGACGACACCGTATGAACTATGGTTTAGAAAAACCCTAAGCTGTCGTTTCTTAAAAGTTTGGGGCTGCGATGCTTATGTGAAAAAGTTTCAGGATGATAAGCTCGAACCCAAAGCGGATAAATGCATCTTCATAGAATACCCCAAACAGTTGGGTATACCTCCTACTTCAGATCCGGAAGCAAAAGTGATTGTTTCTAGAAACGGGTCCTTTCTCGAGGAAAAGTTTCTCTCGAAAGAATTGAGTGGGAGGATGGTGGAGACTTGATGAGGTTATTGAACTGTCACTTCAACTAGTGTGGAGCAGGGAACAGGAAGTTGTTCCTATGGCACCTACACCGATTGAAGTGGAAGCTTATGATAGTGATCATGAAACTTCGGATCAAGTCACTACCAAACCTCATAGGTCGACAAGGATGCATACTACTTCAGAGTGGTACGTAATCCTGTCTTGGAAGTCATGTTGCTAGACAACAATGAACCTACGCGCTATGGAGAAGCGATGGTGGGCCCGGATTCCAACGAGTGGCTCGAGGCCATAAAATCCGAGAGAGGATCCATGTATAAAAACAAAGTATAGACTTTGGAAGAACTACTTGATGGTCGTAAGGCTGTTGGGTGCAGATGGATTTTAAAAGGAAGATGGACAATGATGGTAAATGTCACCATTAAGAAAGCTCGACTTGTCGTTAAGATGTTTTCTGACAAGTTCAAAGGAGTTGACTACGATGAGACTTTCTCACTCGTAGCGATGCTAAGAGTCTGTTGGAATTATGTTAGCAGTTACTGCATTATTTATGAAATCTTGCAGATAGGATGTCAAAACATTGTTTCCTCGATGTTTTTCTTGAGGAAAGGTTGTATGTGATAAAACCAGAAGTTTTTTGACAATCCTGAAAGATGCTAACAAGTATGCGAAGCTCCAGCAATCCTTCTAAGGACTGGAGTAAGCATCTTGAAGTTGGAATGTACGCTTTGATGAGATGATCAAAGATTTTGGGTTTATACAAAGTTTATGAGAAACTTGTATTTCCAAAGAAGTGAGTGGGAGCACTATAGAATTTCTGATGAGTATATGTTGTTGACTATTGTTGATCAGAAATGAAGTAGAGTTTCTGGAAAGCATATAGGGTTATTTGAAAAGTGTTTTTCAATGGAAAACCTGGATTAAGCTACTTGAACATTGAGCATCAAGATCTATAAGGATAGATCAAAATCGCTTAATAGTACTTTCAAATGAACACATACCATGACAGAATTTTGAAGGAGTTCAAAAATAGATCGGCAAAGAAGGATTTATTGGCTGTGTTATAAGGTATGAGTATTGAGTAAAACTCAAGACCCGACCACAGCAGAATAGAGAGAAAGGACGAAGGTTGTCCCCTATTCTTTAGATGTAGGCTCTAAAGTATGCTGTGTTGTGTACCGCACCTGAAGTATGCCAAGCCATGAGTTAGTCAAGGGGTACAAGTGTGATCTAGGAATGGATCACAGGACAACGGTCAAGGTTATCCTTAGTAACTAGTGGACTAAGGAATTTTCTCGATTATGGAGGTGGTAAAAGAGTTCATCGTAAAGGGTTACGCCGATGCAATCTTTGACACTAATCTGGATGATTCTGAGTAGTAAACCGGATTCGTATAGTAGAACAGTTATTTGGAATAGCTCCAAATAGAGCGTGGTAGCTGCATATACAAGATGACATAGAGATTTGTAAAGCACACACGGATCTGAAAGGTTCAGACCCATTGACTATAACATCTCTCACAAGCCTAACATGATCAAACCCAGAACTCATTGAGTGTTAATCACATGGTAATGTGAACTAGATTGTTGACTCTAGTAAACTCTTTGGGTGTTAGTCACATGGGGATGTGACCTTGAGTGTTAATCACATAGCGATGTGAACTGGATTATTGACTCTAGTGCAAGTGGGAGACTGTTGGAAATATGCCCTAGAGGCAATAATAAATTAGTTATTATTATATTTCCTTGTTCATGATAATCGTTTATTATCCATGCTAGAATTGTATTGATAGGAAACTCAGATACATGTGTGGATACATAGACAACACCATGTCCCTAGTAAGCCTCTAGTTGACTAGCTCGTTGACCGATAGATGGTTACGATTTCCTGACCATGGACATTGGATGTCGTTGATGACGGGATCACATCATTAGGAGAATGATGTGATGGACAAGACCCAATCCTAAGCCTAGCACAAGATCATGTAGTTCGTATGCTAAAGCTTTTCTAATGTCAAGTATCATTTCCTTAGACCATGAGATTGTGCAACTCCCGGATAGCGTAGGAATGCTTTGGGTGTACCAAACGTCACAACATAACTGGGTGGCTATAAAGGTGCACTGCGGGTATCTCCGAAAGTGTCTGTTGGGTTGGCACGAATCGAGACTGGGATTTGTCACTCCGTGTAACGGAGAGGTATCTCTAGGCCCACTCTGTAGGACATCATCATAATGTGCACAATGTGACCAAGGAGTTGATCATGGGATGACGTGTTACGGAACGAGTAAAGAGACTTGCTGGTAACGAGATTGAACGAGGTATCGGGATACCGATGATCGAACCTCGGGCAAGTATCGCACCGATAGACAAAGGGAATTGTATACGGGATTGACTGAATCCTTGACATCGTGGTTCATCCGATGAGATCATCGTGGAACATGTGGGAGCCAACATGGGTATCCCGATCCTGCTATTGGTTATTGACCAGAGAGATGTCTCAGTCATGTCTGCATGGTTCCCGAACCCGTAGGGTCTACACACTTAAGGTTCGATGACGCTAGGGTTATTAGGAAGACTTGTATGTGATTACCGAATGTTGTTCGGAGTCCCGGATGAGATCCTGGACGTCATGAGGAGTTCCAAAATGGTCCGGAGGTAAAGATTTATATATGGAAAGTTATTGTTCGGGTTCCAGGAAAAGTTCGGTTTTTCCGGTATTGTACCGGGAAGCTTCCAGAAGGTTCCAGAGGATTCCGGAGGGGTCCGGAGGTCCCGAAAATGTTCCACCCCGTCCAATATAGCAGCATGGGCTGTAGGGGGGCTCCCTAGCCTTAATGGGCCAGGGGCACCAGCCCCCCCCCCCCAAGGCCCATGCCCATGGGAGAGGGGAAACCCTAAGGGGGATGTCCTCCACTTGACTTGGGAGGCACTCCTCCCCCCCTTGGCCGCCGCCCCAACCCTAGATGGGATCTAGGGGGGCCGGCTGTCGTGGATCTAAGACTGACAGTAGAATGGGGGGTAAGTATGAGGAGGCAAGATCCTAGCTATGGAGGAGTTGTACTCACGAGTTTTACGAGTTCAGGCCCTTCTCGGAGGAAGTAACAACCCTACGTGTCGGTGCCCTGAGGTGGTCGACTGGATTATATGAGTGTGTGTTTACAGAAGTGCGAACCCTTATCCCAGAGGAGGAGGGTGGCTATGGGAGTCCTGGATTAGGGGGTCTCCGGACAGCCGGACTATCTCCATTGGCCGGACTGTTAGACTATGAAGATACAAGATTGAAGACTTCGTCTCGTGTCCGGATGGGACTCTACTTGGGGTGGAAGGCAAGCTAGGCAATACGTATATGGATATCTCCTCCTTTGTAACCGACCTTGTGTAACCCTAACCCTCTCCGGTGTCTATATAAACTGAAGGGTTAGTCCGTAGGACAACAATCACAACATACAATCATACCGTAGGCTAGCTTCTAGGGTTTAGCCTCTCCGATCTCGTGGTAGATCTACTCTTGTAACACCCATATATCAATATTAATCAAGCAGGACGTAGGGTTTTACCTCCATCAAGAGGGCCCGAACCTGGGTAAAACTTCGTGTCCCTTGCCTCCTGTTACCATCCGGCCTAGACGCACAGTTCGGGACCCCCTACCCGAGATCCGCCGGTTTTGACACCGACATTGGTGCTTTCATTGAGAGTTCCTCTGTGTCTTCGCCGTTAGGCTTGATGACTCCTACTATCATCGATAGCTTTGCGGTCCAAGGCGAGACTTTTCTCCCCGGACAAATCTTCGTATTCGGCGGCATTGCACTGCGGGCTAATTCGCTTGGCCATCTGGAGCAGATCAAAAGCTGCGCCCCTGGACATCAGGTCAGATTTGGAAGTTTGAATTACACGACCAATATTCGCGGGGACTTGATCTTCGACGGATTCGAGCCACAGCCGGGCGCGCCGCACGGTTGCGATGGGTATGACCTAGCTCTGCCACCGGACGGTACTCTAGAGGTCGCGCCCACATCAGCTCTGACCCTTAGCTCGGAGCCAACTGCACCAATCGAGGACGGGTGGCTAGACACCGCCTCAGGGGTTGCAGTCTCAATGGCAATCGAGCCGAACACCAGCATAAATCTCCATGCAGCCTGTGACTCCAAGGTGCCGGACTCTCTTCCGGACCCCGAACCATCCGCGCCCCTGCCAATCGAATCCAAGTGGGCGCCGATCATGGAATTCACCACTACGGATATCTTTCAGCACTCGCCCTTTGGCAACATTATGAATTCACTAAGGTCTCTCTCTTTGTCAGGAGAGCCCTGGCCGGATCATGGCCAACAGGATTGGGATGCAGATGACGAAGAAATTCGACGCCCACCCACCACCCACTTTGTAGCCACTATCAATGACTTAACCAACATGCTCGACTTCGACTCCGAAGACATCGACGGTATGGACGATGATGTAGGAGACAAACATGAACCAGCACCTATAGGGCACTGGACAGCCACCTCGTCGTATGACATATACATGGTGGATACACCCAATGAAGGCAACGACGACGAGATAACGGAGGATGACCCCTCCAAGAAGCAACCCAAGCGCCGACGTCAGCGGCGCCACTCTAAGTCCCGCAAAAGCAAAAGTAGTGATACCGGCACAGGAGATAATAACACTCCGGATAGCACCGAAGACAACAACAATCCCCTCCAGCAAGAGCAGGAGGATGAAGGAGCCAGCTCTCCTGAGAGAGCGGCTGGCGGAGAGGAGGAGGATGACAATTACATGCCCCCCTCCGAACACAAGGCAAGCCTTGGCGACGATGAATTCGCCGTACCAGAGGATCCCGTCGAACAAGAGCGCTTTAAGCGCAGGCTTATGGCCACGGCATATAGCCTGAAGAAAAAGCAGCAGAAGCTTCAAGCTGACCAAGATCTGCTAGCTGACAAATGGACTGAAGTCCTCGCGGCCGAGCAATATAAACTCGAGCGTCCCTCCAAAAGTTATCCAAGGCGCAGGTTACTTCCCCGACTGGAGGAAGAAGCATACGAAATGGCTGATCGGCCACCCCGTTGCCGCGATAGAGAGGCATTCCAGCCAAAAGCTCAGCCTCCACCCCAACGCCATTCAAATAAAAAGGCATGGGGAGATACGCCAAACCTGCGAGACATATTGGAGGACAAAGCAGAGCATTCAAGATCGATCTACGGATCACGAGGGCGCACCACTCGACGAGACGATAAACATCACGCCGGATACAGTAAAAGCAAATCCGGCCGGGCTGAACACAGTGGGCAGGACCCATTCGAGCTGCTCGCGATATAGCCCAATACAGAGGCGCCGCACACCCCTTATGCTTCACAGACGAAGTAATGGAACATCAATTCCCAGAAGGTTTCAAACCTGTAAACATTGAATCATACGACGGCACAACAGATCCCGCAGTATGGATTGAGGACTTCCTCCTCCACATCCACATGGCCCGCGGTGATGACTTACATGCCATCAAATACCTCCCACTAAAACTCAAAGGATCGGCGCAGCATTGGCTTAATAGCTTGCCAGCGGACTCCATTAGCTGTTGGGAAGATCTGGAAGCCGCATTCCTCGACAACTTTCAGGGCACTTATGTGCGACCACCAGACGCCGATGACTTGAGCCACATAATTCAGCAGCCAGAAGAGTCGGCCAGGCAATTCTGGACTCAGTTCCTTACAAAGAAAAATCAAATCGTCGACTGTCCGGATGCGGAGGCCTTAGCGGCTTTCAAGCACAACATCCGAGACGAGTGGCTAGCCCGGCACCTTGGTCAGGAAAAGCCGAAATCTATGGCAGCCCTCATGATGCTCATGACCCGCTTTTGTGTGGGAGAAGACAGCTGGTTGGCTCGCAGTAATAACATATCAAAGAACCATGGTACCTCAGATACCAAGGACGGCAATAGCAGGTCACGTTGCAATAAGCATAAGCGCCGCATTAACGACGAAAGTACTGAGGATACGGCAGTCAATGCCGGATTCAAAGGCTCTAAACCTGGTCAGCGGGAAAAGCCATTCAAACAAAGTACGCCGGGTCCGTCCAGCTTGGACCGTATACTCGATCGCTCGTGTCAAATACACGGCACCCCAGACAAGCCAGCCAATCACACCAACAGGGATTGTTGGGTGTTCAAGCAGGCCGGCAAGTTAATTGCCGAAAACAAGGACAAGGGGCCACATAGCGATGACGAGGAAGAACCCCGGCAGCCGCACACTGGAGGATAGAAGAGGTTTCCCCCGCAAGTGCGGACGGTGAACATGATATACGCAACCCACATCCCCAAGAGGGAGCGGAAGCGTGTGCTCAGGGACGTATATGCGTTGGAGCCAGTCGCCCCAAAGTTCAACCCTTGGTCCTCCTGTTCAATCACCTTCGATCGCAGGGACCATCCCACTAGTATCCGTCACGGCAGATTCGCCGCACTGGTCCTAGACCCAATCATCAATGGATTTCACCTCACTCGAGTCCTTATGGACGGCGGCAGCAGCCTGAACCTGCTTTATCAGGACACAGTGCGCAAAATGGGTATAGACCCCTCAAGGATCAAACCCACAAAGACGACCTTTAAGGGCATCATTCTAGGCGTAGAGGCCCACTGCACAGGCTCAATTACACTGGAAGTGGTCTTCGGATCCCCGGATAACTTCCGAAGCGAAGAGTTAATCTTCGATATAGTCCCGTTCCATAGTGGTTATCACGCGGTGCTCGGACGAACCGCATTTGCTAGATTCAATGCGGTACCACATTATGCATACCTCAAGCTCAAGATGCCAGGACCTCGCGGAGTTATTACAGTCAATGGAAACACAGAGCGCTCTCTCCGAACAGAGGAGTGTCGGTGTCAAAACTGGCGGATCTCGGGTAGGGGGTCCCAAACTGTGCGTCTAAGGCGGATGGTAACAGGAGGCAGGGGACACGATGTTTTACCCAGGTTTGGGTCCTCTTGATGGAGGTAAAACCCTACATCCTGCTTGATTAATATTGATGATATGGGTAGTACAAGAGTAGATCTACCACGAGATCAGAGAGGCTAAACCCTAGAAGCTAGCATGTGGTATGATTGTATGTTGTATATGATCTATCAACTAGCCCGGCCTCGGTTTATATAATGCACCAGAGGCCTAGGATAACAAGAGTCATAGCCGAATACGCCTGTGGGGAGGAGTCCTTGTCTTGATCGCCAAGTCTTGTGGAATCTTCCTTGTATGCGGCAGCTGTCCAAACTGGCCCATGAGTATACGGCCATGGGGGTCCTCGGCCCAATCTAACAGATCGGGAGATGACGTGGTGAGTACCCCCTAGTCCAGGACACCGTCAAGGAGCACACCACGGCCCTCGCAGCAGAAGCACAAAGCAGCCTCTCAAGGCAATCTACCAGTTCGGCGTTTCAAAGCCCGAACACCTTCAAGCGCGCTCGGGGTAATCGGCAAACAGACCGCCTGGCGCGATCTGAGCTCGCGTAGCAATACGGCGGCCACCCCAATCCCAGCCCAACGGTGTTGTTCGTGCCGCGCGTACATAATTACGCATTAAAAATACCATGGGCACAGGTGGGGAGGGGGGCACAACTACGGCATGCCCCAAAACGCGGCCTAAACCGCACCAGGGGCTTCCCGTTTGGTTATTTTTCTTTTTCTTTCAGGACTTCAATCTCTGGAAACACTGTCCGGTAGCTCTATTGCCGAACACATGGTACAGCAACCAAGGAGGCCGACAACTACGGAATTCCCAGGTGGATTACAGATTTCATATAATTCCTCAGCTCGCCCTTGGAAGGGACATAGTCCTACTCTTTTGCTTATTACACTATCTGTATCACTCTGCTTTAATGCAATTTTTTAATATACAATACATGACATTATGACTATTATCGCATTTTTGTTATATATATACATATCTATGTGTTCATTAATGACGCCTAGCAACCGTACACTCTGGTACGGCCAATGCACAAGGGGCTTACGTACCCACAATATGGTGTGAAAAGTCCGAACACTTTCACAAGTGCGGCACCCCGAACTTATAGCATTATATGCATCAGCTCCGAATCATGTCTTTGGTCAAATGTTGGGTTTGCCCGGCTCCTATGTTTTGGTACCTTACGTTCCGCTCTATCGGCTAAGGTGGCGCTAGGAGAACTACTGCGATTGTGCCCTGGTTCTGCCGGGCCGAGCACCTCAGTAGAGAAAGCTAAAACTGACTGTCATGATAAGGCGAGAGACTGGTCGCTGTTCGGCAAGGTTTTTCGAGTCCCTAAAGACTTATGCCGCTTAGGGCGAAGGGCCAGCTCCGTCTGGCTTACAGGCGTGTATCGCGCCCCGAATTCGGCCTTCCGAATACTAGGGGCTTTGCCCAAATTTAAAATTATAGAATTCTATGGCTAAGTGAGAGTGATAAAGCATTATTAGTCCGGTTGCCTTGTTCGTTGTGCTGAGCACCTCCCTCGAAGGACCCAAACATGGGAACAAGAGTGCTCAGGTTTATCCCGAACACCCCGGCACTCGTGGCACGGGGGCAGAAGCCGAGGACTAGCCATCTCTCAGATTGGATAAACAGCCAAACAGAAGGTAATATTTTAAATTCACACAAGCGTTGCATTGCGAATACGATACAAGTTTTCATACACACAGGACAAAACGAGCATGTCTCATTCAAATATCACATTTTGCAAACACTCATCCGCGATAAGACGGGCGCCCGGCAGAACACCCTCGTAGTACATCTCGGGGTGGTAGTGCTCCTTGCCCTCCGGCGGCCCCTCCTTGATCAGCTTCATGGCGTCTAGCTTGACCCACTGCGTTTTTACACGGGCGAAGGCCCGGTGTGCACCTTCAATGCAGACGGATCGCTTGACGACCTCCAGCCGTGGGCAGGCATCCACAAGCCGCCTCACCAGGCCGAAGAAGCTGTTCGGAAGGGCATCGCTAGGCCACAACCGGACTATGAAGCCCTTCATGGCCTGATCGGCCGCCTTATGTAGCTCGGCCATCTGCTTCAGCTGGTCGCTCATTGGCACCGGATGTTCGGCCTCAGCATACTGAGACCAGAACAACTTCTTCGTCGAGCTTCCATCCTCGGCCTGGTAGAATAGTGCGGCATCGGACACACTGCGGGGCAAATCTGCGAATGCTCCTGAAGAGCTCCGGATTCGGGTAAGTAATCGGTAATTCACCTTTACATGCTTGCTTTGCATATAGAAAGCCTTACCCGCCGCTATCTTCTTCATCGCGTCGATATCCTGAAGGGCCTTCTGGGCCTCGGCCTTGGCACTCTTCATGCTCTCACGGGCCGTGGCAAGCTCAAACTCTCTCGTCTTCAAGTCAAGCTCCAACGCCTCGTGCTTTGTCACGAGAGCCTGTAGCTCTTGCTGCACCTCGCCCACCTGAGCCTCGTGCCTCTCTCGCTCGGTGCGCTCCTGGGCCGCCTTTTCTTTGGCCTAAGACAGCGCTTGCTTCAGGTTCGCCACCTCGGTCGTGGCCCCTGGCAAACATACAATGATCCTGTCATTTAGCAATGGCGTCCTTTTTTTCATCTACAGACGGGGTATTACTTACCCTTGTTCTCCTCGAGCTGCCTCTTAGCAAGGCCGAGCTCTTTCTGGGACCCCTCGAGGGCCTCCTTCAGTACGGCGACCTCCGCAGTTAGTGCAGCGGACGCCAGTAGCGAAGCCTGCATATGCATATTGACATACTTATATTAGATTCCTGCGATATTATTTGATCCTCTGTTCGGCTTTTCTTTGTGAACACCGAACAAAGCATCAGGGGATACTGTCTATGCGGTAATATTTCTACTACATTTTAAAACACTTACCTCAAAGCTAGTTAGAAGGCTAGTACAGGCTTCAGTCAATCCGCTCTTGGCGGACTGAACCTTCTGGATCATCGCACTCATGATAGTGCGGTGCTCCTCCTCGATGGAAGCGCTTCGAAGCGCTTCCAACATAGTGTCCGGCGCCTCTGGATGGATAGAGGTCACCGGCACAAGCGTCTCGCCCCCCTTAGAAGGGGACCGCCTGCCCGAGCTCGAAACCGTTGGAGGGTCCGGCGTGGTGTTCGGCTGAGGGCCGAACTCGGAGCTCTCGGGGACCCCGTCCCCTCGGCTCCCGGAGTCCGGAAGGTCGCCTTGAGGCGCCTCCGGGACTGTCCCCACTCGATCCGGTGCCTCTTGAGACAGCACCTCGGCGTCGTCGGCTGGATGAGGGGAGGTGGCGGTCGGGACTGGATCGCTATCCATGTCCGACGAGCCCAGCGAGCCGTCCGAGGATACCTCGATATTGGCTCGAGGCGGCCTGCACAATTGAGTTCGGCGTTAGGGAAAGCAATGCGACAAAGGAATCCTATGGGTTACTTTGGTATCCGAATACTTACGATCTCCCCTGGGGCTTGGCCCTGGGCAACCACTCGTCTTCACTTTCGTCGGCGGCGGTGGAGCTGTCCGGAAGGAGCGTCCTCCCTTCTTGGACCCTCCGGCCTCCCCAGTTGGGGCGGCCTTCCTTTTCTTGTCTCCCCCGGTCGGTGGGGGAGCCTCTTCATCCTCTTCCTCGTCTTCAGGGGAAGAGTGCGCCGCAGAGTCATTGGACGGTGAGTCCGACGACGCCTGGCGTCGGGAACCTTTTCGAGCTCCCTTGGCCTTCTTGGTCTTCTCCGGCACCTTATAAGGGGCCGAAGTCAACATCTTCGTCAGAAGAGCGTCTGCGGGGCCTTCGGGCAAGGGAGTCGGACAGTCGATCTGTTCGGCCATCTTTTGCCAGTCCTGACAAAATTACGGGAGTTTAGATCCCGCATAGAGTCAATCTATATAGAAAACAAGTATCCTATAAAAGATAAAACAACTTACCGCACTGGCGTGGCGCTTCTCACTAAATCCGCGATCCTCAGTAATGGGGGGAGGGACCTCGGCGCTCTTGAATAGCACCCTCCAGGCATCTTCATGAGACGTATCGAAGAGCCTGTTCAGAGTTCGGTGCTGCGCCGGATTGAACTACCACAAGGTAAACTCCCGTTGTTGGCACGGGAGTATCCGGCAGACGAGCATAACCTGGACTATGTTGAAAATCTTGAGCTTCTTGTCCACCATGTTATGAATACATGACCGGAGTCCGGTCAGCTCTTTTGAATTACCCCAGGACATGCCCTTCTCTTTCCAGGAGGTGAGCCACATGGGGATGCCAGATCGGAACTTGCGGGCCGCTACCCATGCGGGGTCGCGCGGCTCGGTGATATAGAACCACCCCGATTGCCACCCCTTTATGGTATCCACGAAGGAGCCCTCGAGCCATGTGATGTTGGGCATCTTGCCCACCATGGCGCCTCCGCACTCCGCCCGGCGGCCGCTCACTACCTTCGACTTGACATTAAAGGTCTTCAGCCATAAACCGAAGTGGGGCTTGATGCGGAGGAAGGCCTCGCACACGACAATAAACGCCGAGATGTTGAGGATGAAGTTTGGGGCCAGATCATGGAAATCCAGGCCGTAATAAAACATGAGCCCACGGACGAAGGGATGGAGAGGGAATCCCAGTCCGCGGAGGAAATGGGTGAGAAATACCACCCTCTCATGGGGCTCGGGGGTGGGGATGAGCTGTCCCTCATCTGGGAGCCGGTGCGCGATGTCGTCGGGCAGGTATCCGGCTCTCCTCAGTTTCTTGACGTCTCCCTCCGTGACGGAGGAGACCATCCACTTGCCTCCCGCTCCGGACATGGTCGGAGAAGGTTGAGATGGAAGTGAGATCTTGGGCGCTAGAGCTCGAGTGTGCGGGAGCGGATGAGAAGAGGAGGAAGAAGGCATGGATAGAAAGGTGAATCCTTATCCCCTTTATATGGGCGGACAAAATTAAACGTCCCCACTTGCCTGGTAAAACTCGTTTATCCCCCAAGCGCCACAATTGATGGCGAGGTTGGGTTACCCACGCCCGTATTGATGAGAATCCCGTAACGAGGGGACACAATCTCTGCTTTGACAAGACGTGTCGAAAAACTGCCTCGCGTTATGTGCGGGGCTGGTTAAAAGAAACGGTTCGAATAATCATCGGGCCATGACATGAAGTCATGTTGCCAAAACAAGCTAGCAGATTAGATCTGCGAAAACATTATTCTCTGTACGGTGAAATGTGGAACTTATTTTGCAGGGCCAGACACTATCCTCGTATTCAAATTCTTCTGTGATGTATTCGGAGAAGGAACCCGCCTTGCAATTCCGAAGACAACTGCGCACTGGACTAATCGTCATTGAAGCCTGGTTCAGGGGCTACTTTGGGAGTCCTGGATTAGGGGGTCTCCGGACAGCCGGACTATCTCCATTGGCCGGACTGTTAGACTATGAAGATACAAGATTGAAGACTTCGTCTCGTGTCCGAATGGGACTCTACTTGGCGTGGAAGGCAAGCTAGGCAATACGTATATGGATATCTCCTCCTTTGTAACCGACCTTGCGTAACCCTAACCCTCTCCGGTGTCTATATAAACCGAAGGGTTTAAGTCCGTAGGACAACAATCACAACATACAATCATACCGTAGGCTAGCTTCTAGGGTTTAGCCTCTCCGATCTCGTGGTAGATCTACTCTTGTAACACCCATATCATCAATATTAATCAAGCAGGACGTAGGGTTTTACCTCCATCAAGAGGGCTCGAACCTGGGTAAAACTTCGTGTTCCTTGCCTCCTGTTACCATCCGGCCTAGACGCACACTTTGGGACCCCCTACCCGAGATCCGCCGGTTTTGACACCGACAGTGGCTTATATAGAGTGCGCCAGGACCCCAGCTCCCCTCCGTTACATAGGGTTCAATGTTCATAAAGGAGGGGCGTTACTGGTAACGCCTGCAGTAAAGTGTTATAAATGCCCATAAAGCTATGGTTTAAGTCTTGACCGTTGCAGAGTGGAGAGTTCTCATCTTCTGGTGGTCGAGTGTCTTCAAGGTGGTTGAGTGAGCACATCTTCATGGTCGAGTGGACGATGGTTTCTCTTCGACTGCTTCTGATTCTTTGCAGAGATGTCCTTGGGGGGGTATGTCGGACAGGTCCATGACCCTACCCTAGGTACATAGCTTCATCATTAGCCCCCGAATGGATCAGGGTTTGAGTGGGGAAAGAGTTGGAAACACTTCCGACCCATTCTTTGTGTTACGAGTATATCCTGTTCTGGAACAATGAGTTGAGGTGACGACGTCGACTCCTTTCTCAGTCGCCGTGGTCCATTCTTGGTTTTTGTCGAGTGAATTTTCATGGTAGAATTCCGAATGATGATGCAGAGGATGTTTGTCTTCAGTCTGACATGTTGTTCTGCTCTCCGTGGATCTCGCGAGATTCGAATTTTGGGAAGCGCGCTAGACAGACAGAAACGAGGTTATCGGGACGGATTAGGAAAGTCTCCTTGATCCCCGCGCCACCTTTTTCGCCACGTATTGCGCGCGCGACTGTTGCGGGATTTGTTTAGATCGCCTGGGTCCCCCCGTCAGTCACTTGGATGACGACCTTATAAAAGGCCTCGGACCAGGCCTCTGCCCCGTGCGCTCCCATTCTCTCTTCTTCTCTCAATCTCTCCGCCATGCTCGCTTCCGCCCTCATCGCCGGACCTTTACTCGAGCTCGACCCGCCGCCATGGGGAAGGAGAGGACAGTGGCACTGGAATGCGTGAAGAAGGCGACAGCGAAGGCGAAGGGCAAGCGGACCAGCCAGGGCGGATCCTCGTCAAGATCCGGCCTGCCGGCGGGCTGGATCCAGGGCGACTGGATCCGCTCGACAATCACCCAGGACGACCTCGACGACCTGGTGGAGGGGGGACTGATCCCCCACAAGTCAGCACGGCTCCCGGGGGATGAAACCTAGCCGCAGCCGAGGGAGGGTGAGTGTGTTCTCCTCGCCACTCACGTAGATCGCGGATTCTCACTGCCCCATCATCCTTTCTTCCGGGGTTTTTTGAACTTCTTTGGGGCTCAACTCCACCATTTCACCCCAAACACTATAGTATATCTGGCCACTTTTGTGTCGATGTGCGAAAACTTCTTGGGTTGTCGACCACACTGGGGCCTTTTCAAACACATCTTCACCTGCCGATCCCAGTCGGTCAAAAAGGCCAAGTCGAGTGACGAGAGGACACAAGTGATCTAGATGTACGGGGGTCTGGGGATCCAGATGAGGAGCAAGAGTACTTTCCCAGCCATGATTCTTCCCGACTCGGTCCGAGGCTGGCAGTCGACTTGGTTCTACTACAAGGATCAGCCGACCCCCGGCCAGTCGACTGGACTTCCTCCTTTTTCTTTGGCTCGAGTGGAGAAGCCCGCCCCCTGAAGGTAGTTCTAGAAGAGAAGGCGCAGGTCAAGGTGTTGGTCGAGCGGGTCGTCCAGCTTGTCCGCGATGGGGTGACCCGGATGGACCTGCTGGAGGTCTTTCTCGGTCGATGCATCCAACCTCTTCAGGCACGCGATCATCCGATGCAGATGTATTCCGGGCTCGAGGATTCCACTCGAATCCACCTGGAGGACGTCAGCGAGGACACCTTGGAGAAGTGGTTGATGGGGATCACCAGCAACAAAGACAGCCCTCGGGGGTCTAGGAGGGTGATTCCATTCGACAACTCGCACCAGCCGGAGTAGGTATAATTCTGTCTTATCAAGTATCTTTTCGATTCATCGAGTGACATCTTGTTTATGGTCGATTGAATTTCCTTTGATCGTTGTCCTTTCAGGCTCTCATCGACATGTACTCAATGCCCAACGGAGTGCAGGACCAAGAGGCTGAGGAAGAAGGGAGCGGTGGCGAGAGCGGCGAGGAGAATTTGGAGGCCGAGGAAGACGAGGGGAGCGACGAATCGACTGGTGATGAAGAAGTCGACTCGCCTCCTCGCAGGGAGAGGAGATCCAAACAAGCCCAAGACCCGGCGAGTGCTCTAGACTTAGTGGCCGCGCCGACTGGTCAGACTTCGAAACGTCCTAGGACGTCTTCCCCAACACCGGCTGAAAAGGCTCCAAAGCAGCCAAAGTCGCGCCGCCTCCAGCGCCTCCAGCGCCGAAAGCCACCTCTTCCAAACTGCCAAAAGCTTTGCTCAGGATCAAAGTGACCGTTCCTACTATCTCCGGGTAACCATCTGACTTGTCTTTTTCGTCGACTCGATTAACCAGACGTAACCGATTGAATACAGGTCTTTGCAGTGCTGCTACGTCAGGAACCTCTTCTTTCTAGTACCGAGACGAGGAAATGGAAGATGCTGTAACCTCCAACCTAGGTATAAACTCTTGTGATCTTGTTCTGGATTCTTTGGTCGACTGCATTCGTGTGGTTCACTTGGGGTCGAATGATCTGCCTTGCAGCTCCACCCAACATCATTGATCTTCCAGATGACGATGAAGATGTGGCTCCTAAGCCCAGGAAGAGCAAGAAGGTAGCAGCTGGCAGGGTGGCTCGGCAAGAACCAACTCCAACACCTCCCGTCTGTCAAGCTGAAGACGCGGGCAGGGCCTCTGTGATGTTCGCTGCACCCTTGTCGAGTGGGCCTCCCGCACCGTCGACTGCACCTGTGGTTCCTTCAACTGTCCAACTCCATGCCACAGAGCTCCAAGCCACCGCACCTGGGTCGTCTGCACACTTTTTCACCAGCTACCCCGTCCCGGACAACCAGTCGGAAGCGGCTGCGGAAGCCATTCGATAGGCTGACATGATGATGGAGCAGGTGAAGACGGTGCACGAGAACAGCCAGGCTGCCTACGACGCTAGTGCCGCCCTTCGGGTCAATGTCCAGGTGAGTAAACTTTCTGACTGTTTTTGTTCTTGAAAAATATTCTTCTGCACAATCTCCTGTTGTTTGCGTCGAATTAGAGCACCCACTGGGTGTTTTGTTGTTTTTGGTAGTTTCGCTCTTCCACTTGGTCTGGGCGAGTGGGATCAGAACCGGTGGGGGCACGCTAAGTGCACCCACTGGGTGTAGTCCCCGAGACCACGGTCGACTGCTGGCAGTCGACTGGGGTCTGAGTTCTTCGTTCTTTTCTTTCTACTCCTTACACTCGACTCCGACGGGTCGGTCGAGTAAGATCCGAACCGGTGGGGGCACGCCAAGTGCACCCACTGGGTGTAGTCCCCGGGACCGCGGTCGACTGCTGGCAGTTGACTGGGGTCTTAGCAGCTTGCTGCCCCCTTTTTTTAAACCTGGTCTGGGCGGACCGGACGAGTTGAGTCTTAGTCAGCGGGGGCACGCCAAGTGCACCTGCTGGGTGTAGCCCCTGAGACCGCAGTCGACTGTGTGCAGTCGGCTGGGGTCTAAATGGACTTCTTTAGGTTTTATTCACTCGGAAGTGAACCACCTTTGATCCTATCGATTGATCTGTCTTTTGCCTTGCGCAGAAGTCTTGTACTCTTATTTCCAAGTTTGCTGAACTCGAGGAGAAGCAGAGGCAACTCAACTTAGACTTGGAATTGGCTCAGCAAAATCTGAAAAAAGCTCAAGACGAGGCCACTGGTATGGAAGGTAACTGATTGTCGACTGACTCTTAATATATCTCTTTGATCTCTTCTTTGACTCAATTGCTTCTTTTGCAGAGAAAATGAAGTTGGCTCTGGAGAATAAAGACTCGGACTCGCCGCCGCGCAGAAAGCAGCCCAAGCAAAACCGCTCTCGCAGACAAGAAGCTTGCTTCAATCGGAACGCTTGAAGGAGAGGTGAACAAACTGAAATCTTGTCTTAGTGAAGCTAACCACGAAGTGACCAGTCTGAAGAAGGACAAGGTTGTCCTGAATGAAAAGTTGGAGTCTGCAATCCGCAAGAGGAATGACACAGAAGCTTATCTGAGGACTCTCGCCAAGAAGCTTTATCTCGCGCTGGAAGGTATTTCCTTTAATCCGACTGTGTTGATGCTTGCGATCGGATCTTGCTCGATTGATGGACTAACTTTTGGCTGCAGAACTCTGCCAAGACTTCGACGAAGAAACTGGGAGTGTCGAGATGGGTCTGGACCCTATCACTTCCCCAGTCTGCGACGAAACTGCGATGAACGTGCTCCGACTGGAGTCCTGTATCGCCAGCGCCACAAGCTACCTCGCACGCCTGAAGGAGGTTGTCTCTCATATCGACTCATCGCTTTGGCCGGGGGCGACACTTCAAAATGACCTGGAATCCTTGATGACTCGATTGAACGAGATCCCTGATCGAGTGCAAGAATGGAAGAAATCCTCTGCCCGGTGCGGCGCTAACGTTGCGCTGTCCTTGGTGCGAGTCCATTGCAAGGAGGCTCATGAAGATAAGCTGGCTGCGATCAAAGTCGCTAACACCAAAAAGCACGACTTCCAGTCCTTCATGGAGACTTTCATCGCTGCCGCCACTCGGATTGCTGATGGGATCGACCTGGACTCATTCGTGGAGTCTGCCAGCCCTCCTCCGGCCGAGTGAACAGACTCATGAAACCTGAATACGCTTTAAATTTGCCTCGGAATGCCGAGTGATTGCTGTAACCGTTGAACTCCTTTGCGCTTGATGCCCGAGTACTTTTGATTTGTTGCTCGGAATCTTTAGGATTTATCTGAATTTGGTTTATTTCCGAATGCGCTTGTGTTTGTCCTCGAATGGACTTTACTCACTGCTTTGAACAGTCTTTGCGCTGGAGATGCAGCAGCTCCGAAGGAGAAGGTTGCAGTCGACCTACACCTCGTTGTCCTTGCGGATAGGGATGGACCGGACATTGTATTTGTGCCGCAGCTCTGAAGGAGAAGGTTGCAGTCGACCTGCACCTCGTCGTCCTTGCGGGTAGGGATGGACTGTATGTTGTACTTGTGCCGCAGCTCCGAAGGAGAAGATTGCAGTCGACCTGCACCCAGTCGTCCTTGCGGGTAGGGATGGACCGGACGTTGTACTTGTGCCGTAGCTCCGAAGGAGAAGGTTGCAGTCGACCTGCACCTCGTCATCCTTGCGGATAGGGATATGTTTCAAACTTAGGCGAGTACTGGACTGCAGCTAAGTCTCCTAGTGGGAGGACTTAGGCGAGTGCTAGACTGCATCTAAGCCCCCGAGTGGGAGGGTCGCTCTCCACTCGGTAGGATTTTTTCAAACTTAGACGAGTGATGGACTGCAGCTAAGCCTCCTAGTGAGAGAACTTACGCGAGTGCTGGACTACAGCTAAGCCCCTGAGTGGGAGGGTTGCTCTCCAGTCGGTAGAATTTTTTCAAACTTAGGCGAGTACTGGACTGCAGCTAAGTCTCCTAGTGGGAGGACTTAGGCGAGTGCTGGACTGTAGCTAAGCCCCCGAGTGGGAGGGTTGCTCTCCACTCGGTAGGATTTTTTCAAACTTAGGCTAGTACCGAACTGCAGCTAAGCCTCCTAGTGAGAGAACTTAGGTGAGTGCTGGACTGCAGCTAAGCCCCCGAGTGGGAGGGTTGCTCTCCACTCGGTAGGATTTTTTCAAACTTAGGCTAGTACCGGACTGCAGCTAAGCCTACTAGTGAGAGAACTTAGGCGAGTGCTGGACTGCAGCTAAGCCCCTGAGTGGGAGGATTTCTCTCCACTCGGTAGGATTTTTTCAAACTTAGGCTAGTACCGGACTGCAGCTAAGCCTCCTAGTGAGAGAACTTAGGCGAGTGCTGGACTGCAGCTAAGCCCCCAAGTGGGAGGGTTGCTCTCCACTCGGTAGGATTTTTTCAAACTTAGGCTAGTACCAGACTGCAGCTAAGCCTCCTAGTGAGAGAACTTAGGCGAGTGCTGGACTGCAGCTAAGCCCCCGAGTGGGAGGGTTGCTCTCCACTCGGTAGGATTTTTTCAAACTTAGGCTAGTACCGGACTGCAGCTAAGCCTCCTAGTGAGAGAACTTAGGCGAGTGTTGGACTGCAGCTAAGCCCCCGAGTGGGAGGATTGCTCTCCACTCGGTAGGATTTTTTCAAACTTAGGCGAGTACCGGACTGCAGCTAAGTCTCCTAGTGATAGAACTTAGGCGAGTGCTGGACTGCAGCTAAGCCCCCGAGTGGGAGGATTGCTGTCCACTCGGTAGGATTTTTTCGAACTTAGGCGAGTACCGGACTGCAGCTAAGTCTCCTAGTGATAGAACTTAGGCGAGTGCTGGACTGCAGCTAAGCCCCCGAGTGGGAGGATTGCTGTCCACTCGGTAGGATTTTTTCGAACTTAGGCGAAACGGATTCGCGACTAAGCCCACCCACTGGGGGATTTCAGAAGTAAATAAGAACAACACAATCGAATGAGAGAACCGCAAGCTCTTGTCTTTGATAAACGAATTACAAAAGGTGTTTCTCATTACATTTTATTCGAACGAGTGCTTAAGTATAAAAGGGGCGGAGCAGCTCCGCGTTCCAAGCCCGTGGCTCGTCTTTCTGATGCTCAATACTCTAAAGATGGTATGCTCCGTTGTGGAGAACTTTGGTGATGATGAAGGGGCCCTCCCAAGTTGGGGCAAGCTTGTGTGGTTTCTGTTGATCCACTCGAAGAACTAGGTCTCCTTCTTGAAAGACTCGACCCCTCACATTTCTGGCATGGAATCGACACAAGTCTTGCTGGTAGATGGTCGACCGGATCAAGGCCATATCTCTTTCCTCCTCCAAGAGATCGACTGAATCTTGCCGGGCCTGCTCTGCTTCCTCTTTGAAGAAGAGCTCGACTCGGGGTGCGTTGTGGAGCAGGTCACTTGGCAAAACTGCTTCGGCTCCATAAACCAAAAAGAAAGGAGTTCGTCCGGTCGACCGATTAGGAGTTGTCCTCCAGCCCCACAGAACTGACAGAAGTTCATCAACCCAAGCGCTTGCTGCGTGTTTGAGATCACGCATCAGTCGGGGTTTCAATCCTTTGAGAATTAGGCCATTGGCTCTTTCTGCTTGTCCGTTTGACTGCGGGTGAGCGACCGAAGCATAGTCGACTCGAGTGCCCTGAGAGGTGCAGAAAGCTCTGAATTCATCGGAGTCGAAGTTCGACTCGTTGTCCGTGATGATGCTGTGTGGGACTCCATATCTGGACGTCAATTCTCTGATAAAACTGACAGCGGTGCTAGCATCAAGGTTCTTGATAGGTTTAGCTTCGATCCATTTGGTAAACTTGTCGACTGCAACGAGCACATGAGTGAAGCCGCTCCTGCTAGTTCTCAGTGGTCCAACCATATCCAGTCCCCAAACAGCAAAGGGCTAGATGAGGGGGATGGTCTTCAGAGCAGACGCTGGCTTGTGGGACATGTCGGAGTAAAACTGGCGGCCTTCACATCTGTCGACTATATCTTTCGCCATTGCATTTGCTCGTGGCCAATAGAATCCAGCTCGGTATGCTTTAGCCACGATGGCCCGGGAGGACGCATGATGACCACAGGTCCCCGAGTGGATGTCATTGAGGATCATTCGACCTTCTTCTGGTGTTATGCATTTCTGACCGACTCCAGTCACGCTTTCCCTGAATAGCTGCCCTCTTATCACAGTAAAGGCCTTGGATCGACGGACGATCTGTCGAGCCTCTTCTTCATCCTCTGGGAGTTCTTTCCTGAGGATGTACGCAATGTAGGGCACCATCTAGTCGGGATTAATGGCTATAACCTCCATGATCAGGTCGACCACGGCTGGGACCTTGACTTCAGTCGGATCTGTGGCGCTCTTAGGTTGCGGGGGCTCTTCAGTAAAATGATCTTCCTGAACTGTCGGCGAGTGTATATGCTCCAAAAATCCATTGCTGGGAATGGCTTCTCTCTATCTTTGCCAAATCGTCGGCTGCTTGATTTTTCAGTCGGGGTATGTGGTGGAGTTCTAATCCCTCAAACTTCTTCTCGAGCTTTCTCACCGCGTTGCAGTAACCAGTCATGGCTGGGCTTCTGACGTCCCACTCCTTCATCACTTGATTAACTACCAAATTTGAGTCGCCATAGACCATGAGGCGACGGACGCCGAGTGAAATGGCCATGCACAACCCATACAGGAGTGCTTCATATTCTGCTTCGTTGTTGGAGGAATCAAAGTGAATCTGGAGGACATATCTGAGCCTGTCTCCTCGGGGGGATACTAGAACTACTCCAGCACCAGAACCGTTCAGCATCTTGGATCCGTCAAAGAACATGGTCCAGTGTTTAGAGTGAACTTGAGTCAGCAGTTGCTGTTCGATCCACTCGGCGAGGAAATTTGCTATTGCTTGGGACTTGATAGCTTTCTTTGCCTCAAACTTGATATCCAGGGGAAGGAGTTCAATCGCCCATTTGGCCACTCGACCAGTTGCATCTCTGTTGTGCAGAATCTCTGACAATGGAGCGTCGCTGACGACTGTGACAGAGTGATCTGAGAAATAGTGCGCAACCTACTTCGTGGTCATGTAAATCCCATAGACAAGCTTCTGATAATGAGGATATCTCTGCTTTGACGGGGTCAGGACTTCAGAAATATAATAAACTGGGCGTTGAACCTTATAAGCTTTTCCTTCTTCTTCCAGCTCGACCGTAAGTACTGTATTGACGACTTGTCTAGTGGATGCTATATAAAGCAGTAGAGGCTCTTTGCTGATTGGAGCAGCAAGCACCGGCTGGGTGGAAAGCAGGGCTTTTAGCTCTGCAAACGCTGCATCGGCTTCTGGGGTCCACTCGAACTTGTCTGATTTCTTCATCAGTCGGTAAAGATGCAGCGCCTTTTCACCGAGGCGAGAAATGAATCGACTTAGGGCGGCCAAGCAACCAGTAAGCTTCTGGACATCGTGCACATGCACAGGGCGCTTCATTCGGAGTATAGCGCCTACTTTCTTTGGGTTAGCATCGATTCCTTGTTCGGAAACAAGAAAACTGAGTAACTTTCCGCTTGGAACTCCAAACATGCACTTTGATGGATTGAGCTTGATATCATACCTTCTGAGGTTGGCAAAGGTTTCAGCAAGGCTAGTCAGTAGGTCGGAACTTTTATGTGACTTGACCACAATGTCATCCATGTATGCTTCCACATTCCGACCGATCTGAGTGAGCAGGCACTTCTGAATCATCTGCATGAATGTGGCTCCGGCGTTTTTCAAACCGAATGGCATTGTGACATAACAGAAGCACCCAAACGGGGTGATAAACGCTGTCTTTATTTCGTCGGGTCCATACAGACGGATCTGGTGGTACCCGTAGTAGGCATCCAAAAAGGACAAACGCTCGCACCCTGCAGTCGAGTCGACTATCTGGTCAATGCGAGGGAGAGGAAAGTGATCTTTCGGGCAGGCCCGATTGATATGCTTGAAATCGATGCACATGCGAAGTGAGTCGTCTTTCTTTGGGACTATGACAACATTGGCTAACCACTCGGAGTGGTAAATCTCTCGGATAAACTCAGCTGCCAAAAGCCGAGCCACCTCTTCCCCGATTGCTTTCTTTTCTGGACGGCGGACCGTCAAAGATGTTCTTTGACTAGTTTCACCTTCGGGTCGACTTGCAAACGATGCTCAGCCAGTTCCCTGGGAACACCCGGCATGTCAGAAGGCTTCCATGCAAAGATGTCCCGGTTCTCACGGAGGAACTGGATGAGTGCTTCTTCCTATTTGGAGTTGAGTGAGGTTGAAATGTGAGTCGGAGCAGCACTGGGATCTGTCGGGTGAATACGAATCGACTTCGTTTCACCAGATGACTGGAATGCTGAATCTGTGGCTGGCTTCTTGGCTCGCAGCAAGTCACTCGGATCTGCATTTTTCTGGTATTCTTGCAATTCTACTACGGCCATCTGGGCATCGGCGATCTTTGAGCCCTTCTGGAAGCACTCTTCTGCCTTCTTCCAATTACCAGAGATAGTAATCACTCCTTTGGGACCTGGCATCTTCAGTTTGAGGTACACGTAACATGGTCGAGCCATAAATCGTGCATAAGCTGGCCTGCCTAGAATTGCATGATAAGCACTCTGGAAATCCACAACTTCAAACGTCAACTTTTT
Organism: Triticum urartu; assembly: GCF_003073215.2. Classification (NCBI taxonomy): domain Eukaryota; kingdom Viridiplantae; phylum Streptophyta; class Magnoliopsida; order Poales; family Poaceae; genus Triticum; species Triticum urartu. The sequence goes on from NC_053027.1 coordinate 485,128,915, forward strand.
TGCGGTAATTTTTGGAATCACCGAAAACCACGTCGAGTGCAATCTGACCGAGGGATGCGGCCTTATTGCCTGGAATGACCCCATGGAAACTCATATGGCTTTCACTGAGCCTGGACATCGGAATGCCCATTCCTTTCAACGTTTCTGCATACAGTATGTTCAGACCACTGCCACCGTCCATCAGGACCTTCGTCAGTCGAGTGCCTTCGACCACCGGGTCGACCACCAGTGCTTGCCTCCCAGGGGTGGCGATGTGCGCTGGATGATCAGACTGGTCGAATGTAATGGCAGTCTGTGACCACTTCAAGTAACTGGGTGTCGCTGAAGCGACCATGTTCACTTCCCTGTTGATAACTTCCAATCGACTTTTGCTCTCGACATCAGCAAAAATCATCAGAGTGGAATTCACGTGGGGATAACCATCGTCATCCTCTTCCTCATCCTCAGCCTTGTATGTCTCCTTCTCTTTTTTCCTTGGGTTGTTTCCCTCGGAACTGCTGGATTAGGAGCCGACACTGCCGAGTGGTGTGCTTCGGGTAAATGAAATTACCTTCTTCATCTTTTTTGGTGAGGATATGGCACGGTAGATCCAACACGTCATTTCCATCTTGATCTTTCACTTTCTTGGGCTTCCCCTTGAACTTTCCTTGAACCACTGCCAAGGCTTCACCCGGAGCAGCTAGCTCGGCCTTGCGCTTCTGTTTCCGACCGGAATTTCCTCCTCCGGCTTCGTGGGCGACTGCTTTGTGCTTGCCGCTCCGGAGCCGCTCTTCTTCTTCACCATTGGCATACTTGGTGGCAATTTCCATCATCCGAGCCAGAGTCATATTCCCTGTCCGGCCGAATTTCATATTCAACTCTCGATACCTGACGCCTTCCTTAAAGGCACAAATTGCCTGATGATCTGACACATCTTCTACTGTGTGGTGCAGGGTGATCCATCTCTGGATATAATCCCTCAAAGTTTCATTCGGTTTCTGAACACAACACTGCAACTCTGTCAAACCTGCCGGCTGTTTGCACGTGCCCTCGAATGTTCTGACAAACACTCGGGCGAGATCTTCCCAAGTATAGATGCTGCCAGGTGCTAACTGATTCAGCCACGCTCTAGCCGAGCCCTCTAACATCAGAGGAAGGTGTTTCATGGCCACTTCATCATTACCGCCACCAATCTGGACAGCCACTCAGTAGTCTTCAAGCCAAGTGTTAGTCTTGGACTCCCCGGTGAACTTACTAACTCCAGACGCCAACCTGAAGTTTGGGGGAATCACCGCAGCTCTGATAGCTCTGCTGAAGCACTCTGGACCAGAGACATGCACCATGTTGCTGGTTTATGGACCTCCATCATGTCCCTCCCGGTGAGCTCTATTTCTGTCGACCAAGCCCTACACGAGAATAGATCTCGCATCAAAGCCTGGCTCCCTGGGGTCGATTGGAATACCTCGCCCAACACTGTGAGGACGTCTATCTTCATGCTGCCGAGGCGCGTACGACCCGCTCCTCGGGGGAGGCGTGGGCACTCGACGGCGATCATCACGATCGACTCGGCGATCATACTGATCTTGGTTTCTGTACTGATCTCGTTGATCCCCATGTTCCTCACGCCTCAGAGGCGATCTTGGGCTATGGGCCGACTGAACTGTGTCTGCTATCACGTATCTGCTGTGGATCCTATCCCGCGACTGAGATACAACTGTATTCTGCTCTCCCGCCACCCGAAGCGAGGCTCGGATCTGCACCAGACCTCGACCAGCTTCTGACTGGGAGGGTTGGATCGACTCCGCTATCCGGGCAGCAGCAGCTAGATTCTGGATCGGGGTTCGGTATACCGGAGTTGCAGGTGGAAAAAGTTGGCGTCGACTGGATTCAGGAGGATGTTGTCGAGCGCGATCGTCGAGTGCGTGCTGGAGGTTCTCTAGTCGAGTGCGCTCAGCCAGATTGGCCAAGCGCGCCTGCTCCAAGGCCTGGGCCTCGGGGGTTTCTCCAACTATAGGAGTGTGCAGGGAATCCATGTTCCGGCGACGAAGTTCTTCCCTCTGCTGCGAGGAGAGAGGTTCGGGGCGGTACTCCTCGTGAAAGTGCGACGGATCGCCGTTCCCATCACCTCCGTCTTCACGATTGAAGCCAGGAGGACTGCGTGGTCCATTGACCATCAGGACTTCCGCCGCCGAGTCACTGCTGCCGCACTTGGATGCGGTCTCTACGGAGCCAGTCGACAGATCGACCAGGCCGTAGAGAGATTCGTCGGGCTCGATCGCCGCGACTTGAGGGGTGGCCCATTGGCGGGCCACCGCATGCTTCACCCACCGCTGAAGCCTCGACCGACCGGTGCACTTGCTCCGGCGGGTCGCAGGGAGGGGGAAAGCTGTTGGAGTCAACTGGTACTGGGTCGACGGTTGTCGCAGGAGGACGCCACGCACGCACGCGTGAAAGTGCACCGCCCCGCGGGCGGGGAGCGCGTCCGCGTCGAGTGGTGCCTCCTGGAGCCAAGCAGAGTCGTCGGTGATAAACACGAGCGCGCCGAGACGGATCTCGCGGCCCTCAGCCAAACCTCCGCCTGGAACCATGATGAAGGGGATCGGAAAAATTGCAACTTCTCCAATAAGTCGCTAAGACACCTGCCCCATGGTGGGCGCCAACTATCGTGGATCTAAGACTGAATTAGAATGGGGGGTAAGTATGAGGAGGCAAGATCCTAGCTATGGAGGAGTTGTACGCACGAGTTTTACGAGTTCAGGCCCTTCTCGGAGGAAGTAACAACCCTACATCTCGGTGCCCTGAGGCGGTCGACTGGATTATATGAGTGTGTGTTTACAAAAGTGCGAACCCTTGTCCCAGAGGAGGAGGGTGGCTTATATAGAGTGCGCCAGGACCCCAGCTCCCCTCCGTTACACAGGGTTCAATGTTCATAAAGGAGGGGGCGTTACTGGTAACGCCTGCAGTAAAGTGTTATAAATGCCCATAAAGCTATGGTTTAAGTCTTGACCGTTGCAGAGTGGAGAGTTTCTCATCTTCTGGTGGTCGAGTGTCTTCAAGGTGGTCGAGTGAGCGCATCTTCATGGTCGAGTGGACGATGGTTTCTCTTCGACTGCTTTTGAGTCTTTGCAGAGATGTCCTTGGGGGGGTATGTCGGACAGGTCCATGACCCTACCCTAGGTACATAGCTTCATCACCGGCCCCCTCTCTCCCCACCAATAAATAGTGGAGGGATGGGAGGGCGGCCGTACCCTTGCACCTGGCGCAGCCCCTCCCCTCCAATACCTCTCCTCCTCCGCGTGAGCTTGGCGAAGCCCTGCCGGAGAACTGCCACTCCATCACCACCACGCCGCCGTGCTGCTATTGGACTCTCTTCCTCAACCTCTCCCTCCTCCTTGCTGGATCAAGGCGCGGGAGATGTCTCCGTTCCGTACGTGTGTTGAACGTGGAGGTGTCGTCCGTTCGGCGCTAGGATCATCGGTGATTTGGATCACGACGAGTATGACTCCATCAACCCCGTTCTCTTGAACGCTTCCGCTTAGAGATCTTCAAGGGTATGAAGATGCAATCCCTCTCTCTCGTTGCTAGTATCTCCTAGATTGATATTGGTGACACGTAGGAAAATTTTGAATTATTGCTACGTTCCCCAACAAAGAGATTCAACGAGCATAACATTTTGAATGGATCTGTCATGTGAGATGGCCACCTTACCAAGGCCAACCACCTTACCCTTTGAGTTATCACCAAAAGTGACATATTTTCGAGGGCCGTCATTTTCAGCAAGCTCTCGAAACATATCCTTGTCTCCGGTCATGTGATTGGTACATCCACTATCGAGAACCCATTCCTTTCCTCCAGCCATGTAGTCGCGAAGGTTAGCCATAAGACCAAAGTGTCTCATAGACTCATCGAGATCAAAGTCACTATCATCATCCTCATCATAGTATCCATGCTCAACATCATCTTTTGATTGATCACCACCTAGAGAGAGTGATTCATTAGATGTATGACCATGGCAATGTTCATCTTTATGAATTCTAATGACTTCTGAGATGATGTTACTAATGATTCCAACACCTCCTTTGGCACGCATAAGGTCACGGAGCTCAAATAAACAATCAGCTAGGATCATTAGGATTCATATTATTTAAAGCAATGGACTTTTCAGGAATCTCATCTAGATTTTACAAGGAATAGTTTGGAAATCATTCCTCAAGAAATCTCCATATGGTGTAAGCACATTCAAGAGTAGGCAAGCAAACAATCAAATTTCTACGAAATCTTCTAATGATAAGATTGATAGTCCTAAGATTGTGGATTATGTCAAGTGACTCATCGGGGTAGGATGCAAGGGGTCAACAAGGGGTGCACAAGGGCTAGTAATGTACTTGTTCAAGTGATATTCATTGAAAATCTCAAGCATCTCATTTTTCAAGCATTAAAGAGTCCCCATCAAGCATAGGCACTCTACGTCTAAAACTCCCCATCGTAGACTCATCCTTCTTCCTCCAATGGTGTTTAAACCAAAGCAATGGAGACCAATGCTCTGATACCAATTGAAAGGATCGAGAAGAGGTGTATAGAGGGGGGGTGATTAGACCCTCAATAAAGAAAAGTAGCAGTTTTAAGTTCTTCAATTTAAGGTGGAATATTGGCACAAGTTTAAACATTCAAAATACATTTCAAGCAAGCATGGAAAGAGTATATGAGTAGCGAAAAGTAAAGCATGCAAGTTGCAAGAAAGTAAAGGGATGGGATTGGAGTGTGCAAACGCAATTGGAGACAAGGAGATTTTTGGTGTTGTTCCGATAGGTGGTGCTATCATACATCCATGTTGATGGAGACTTCAACCGACGAAGGGTATGGTTGCGCGAGTCCATGGAGGGCTCCACCCACGAAGGGTCCACGAAGAAGCAACTGATACGTCTCCAACGTAGCTATAATTTTTGATTGCTCCATGCTATATTACCTACTGTTTTGGACATTATTGGGCTTTATTATCCACTTTTATATTATTTTTGGGACTAACCTATTAACTGGAGGCCCAGCCCAGAATTGTTTTTTTCCTGTTTTAGGGCTTCGAAGAAAAGGAATATCAAACAGAAACAGAATGAAACCTATGGCCCTCGGGTCTATCTTCATCATATTAATCTCCCAATACTTAGTTATTTCCTTTGCTTTTATTTTACTTTGCATCTTTATCACAAAAATACCAAAAATACCAAAAATATTATCTTATCATATCTATCAGATCTCACTCTCGTAAGTGGCCATGTAGGGATTGACAACCCCTTATCGCGTTGGTTGCGAGGATATATTTGTTTTTTGCAGGTGTGAGGGACTCGCACGTAGCCTCCTACTGGATTGATACCTTGGTTCTCAAAAACTGAGGGAAATACTTATGCTACTTTGCTGCATCATCCCTTCCTCTTCGGGGAAAACCAACGTAGTGCTCAAGAGGTAGCAAGAAGGATTTCTGGCGCCGTTGCCGGGGAGGTCTACGCAAAAGTCAATATACCAAGTACCCATCACATACCCTTATCTCCCGCATTACATTATTTGCCATTTTCCTCTCGTTTTCCTCTCCCCCACTTCACCCTTGCCGTTTTATTCGCCCTCTCTCTCTATCCTCCTTCTCTTTCCCGTTTGCCTCTTTTTGCCCGCTTGCTTTTTGTTTGCTTGTGTGTTAGTTTGCTTGCTTGTCACGATGGATCAAGATAACACTAAATTGTGTGACTTCACCAATACCAACAATAATGATTTTATTAGCACTCCGATTGCTCCTCTTACCGATGCTGAATCTTGTGAAATTAATATTGCTTTGCTGAATCTTGTCATGAAAGATCCGTTTTCCGGCCTTCCTAGTGAAGATGCCGCTACCCATCTAAATAGCTTCGTTGATTTGTGTGATATGCAAAAGAAGAAAGATGTGGATAATGATATTGTTAAATTGAAGCTATTTCCTTTTTCGCTTAAAGATCGTGCTAAAGCTTGGTTTTCGTCTTTGCCTAAAAATAGTATTGATTCATGGACCAAGTGCAAAGATGCTTTTATCTCTAGGTATTTTCCTCCCGCTAAGATCATCTCTCTTAGAAACGATATTATGAATTTTAAGCAACTTGATCATGAACATGTTGCACAAGCTTGGGAGAGAATGAAACTAATGATACATAATTGCCCTACTCATGTTTTAAATTTGTGGATGATTATACAAAAATTTTATGCCGGATTGAATTTTGCTTCTAGAAATCTTTTAGATTCGGCCGCGGGAGGCACTTTTATGGAAATCACTTTAGGAGAAGCTACTAAATTCCTAGATAATATTATGGTTAATTATTCTCAATGGCATACTGAAAGATCTACTAACAAAAAGGTGCATGCGATAGAAAAAATTAATGTTTTGAGTGGAAAGATGGATGAACTTATGAAATTATTTGCTAGTAGGAGTGTTTCTTCTGATCCTAATGATATGCCCTTGTCTACTTTGATTGAGAATAATAATGAATCTATGGATGTGAATTTTGTTGGTAGGAACAATTTTGGTAACAACGCATTGATACGTCTCCAACGTATCTATAATTTTTGATTGCTCCATGCTATATTATCTACTGTTTTGGGCAATATTGGGCTTTATTATCCACTTTTATATTACTTTTGGGACTAACCTATTAACCGGAGGCCCAGCCCAGATTTGTTGTTTTATGCCTATTTCAGTGCTTCGAGAAAAAGGAATATCAAACAGAGTCGAAACGGAACGAAATCAACTGGAGAAGTTATTTTTGGAAGGAAAGCAACCCAGGGAACTTGGAGTGCACGTCAGGGGAGACACGGGCTGCCCACGAGGGTGGGGGGCGCGCCCCCTGCCTCGTGGGGCCCCCGTGCCTCCTCCGACGTACTTCCTGCACCCATATATATTGTCGTACCCTAAAACTTCCAGAACGCAGAATAGATCGGGAGTTCCGCCACCAGAAGCCTCCATAGCCACCGAAAACCAATCTAGACCTGTTCCGGCACCCTGCCGGAGGGAGCAATCCCTCTTCGATGGCCATCTTCATCATCCCGGTGCTCTCCATGACGAGGAGGGAGTAGTTCTCCCTCGGGGCTGAGGGTATGTACCAGTAGCTATGTGTTTGATTGCTCTCTCTCTCGTGTTCTTGAGGTGATACGATCTTGATGTATCGCGAGCTTTGCTATTATATTTGGATCCTATGATGTTTTCTCCCCCCTCTACTCTCTTGTAATGAATTGAGTTTCCCCTTTGAAGTTATCTTATCGGATTGAGTCTTTAAAGATTTGAGAACACTTGATGTATGTCTTGGCGTGGATATCTGTGGTGACAATGGGATATCACGTGATTCACTTGATGTATGTTTTGGTGACCAACTTGCGGGTTCCGCCCATGAACCTATGCATAGGGGTTGGCACACGTTTTCGTCGTGATTCTCCGGTGGAACTTTGGGGCACTCTTTGAGGTCCTTTGTGTTGGTTGAATAGATGAATCTGAGATTGTGTGATGCATATCGTATAATCATGCCCACGGATACTTGAGGTGACATTGGAGTATCTAGGTGACATTAGGGTTTTGGTTGATTTGTATCTTAAGGTGTTATTCTAGTACGAACTCTAGGGCTGTTTGTGACACTTATAGGAATAGCCCAACGGATTGATTGGAAAGAATAACTTTGAGGTAGTTTCGTACCCTACCATAATCTCTTCATTCGTTCTCCGCTATTAGTGACTTTAGAGTGACTCTTTGTTCCATGTTGAGGGATAGTTATGTGATCCAATTATGTTAGTATTGTTGAGAGGACTTACACTAGTGAAAGTATGAACCCTAGGCCTTGTTTCCACACATTGCAATACCGTTTATGCTCACTTTTATCATTAGTTACCTTGCTGTTTTTATAATTTCAGATTACAAATACCTTTATCTACTATCCATATACCACTTGTTTCACCATCTCTTCGCCGAACTAGTGCACCTATACAATTTACCATTGTATTGGGTGTGTTGGGGACACAAGAGACTCTTTGTTATTTGGTTGCAGGGTTGCTTGAGAGAGACCATCTTCATCCTACGCCTCCTACGGATTGATAAACCTTAGGTCATCCACTTGAGGGAAATTTTCTACTGTCCTACAAACCTCTGCACTTGGAGGCCCAACAACGTCTACAAGAAGAAGGTTGTGTAGTAGACATCAAGCTCTTTCTTGGCGCCGTTGTCGGGGAGGTTAGCGCTTGAAGGTATATATTTAGATCTTGCAATCGAGTCTGTTAGTTTCTTGTTTTATCACTAGTTAGGTTATAAAAGAAAACTACAAAAAATGGAATTGAGTTTGTCTCATACACTTCACCTTTTTAATATCTTTCGTGAGTATTATGGAAAGGATAATTATGCTCAAGTGCTAGAAGAAGAAATCTATAAAATGTTTGGCACTAAATATTTGAATGATGAGCATGATTGCAATGTTGTTAGTATGAATTCTTTGAATATCCATGATACTAATGATGATTGCACTAGTTATGATGAAAGTGTCTCCTATAAACATGTCAATTTTTGTGGAGTAGACTGGGTTTGCAAGTACACACCAAATAGGGAAGATAGATATTGCAAGAGGCATAAGTACTTAGAAACCAAATTGTTGCAAGAAGAGCTAGTTGAATGTGCTGAAAATTTAAGATATCTTACCCATACTTGCGAACTTTGCAATGAACATGGTCATTTAAATATCAAATGCAAATTGTTTCATGACCGTATCGTGTCCAAAAATTGTGATGACTTGATTTCCCTTGCACATCATAATGAACTTAGTTTGCTCTTGGGTTATGAAGAAATGAAACGTATAACTGAGGGTATTCCAAAATTTAATCTCGATAAACTTCTTGGTTTTGATCTAGAGAAGATTTATATGTATTGTGCGGTGAATTGCATTGAAAATCCTTATATTTCCAATTACATAAAGAAAACAAAACAAATAGAAGATGAAGAGAATGCTAACGAAAGGGAGAGACTTCCCAATATTCTCCTATTATTTCTTATGATGAATCAGGTAATGAGGAGTAGCCTCCTATTCAACCAATCTCATTAATAAGGAGCTCCAAAAAGAGGATTGAACCCACACAAGATGTGGTGAAGAATAAGAAAATAAAAAGGAAGAGAGGTAAAAAGATATCTCTCCCAAATAGTGTTGCTCCTATTACTATTGTGCCTCATGAAAATATAACTGTGGAAGATAATGATACTTCTTATGATCTTGAAAATCTTTTTGGCACTTGCTTGGAAGAATATGATAATTGCTATACTATTGGTGCTATCTATACTATTAATTATGAGAGTGATTATGCTTATGATATGAAAAGGCCCAAGCTTGGGGATGCTACACTTAATGAAGATGATATTTTTAGTATCCAAGTTTTGATATGCAAATTTATAATGATGATAGCATGCCTCCTACCTATGATGATTATTGTGATGATACTTATGCTATAAAAAGTAGTGATTATATTTATAAAACTTGTCATGATTATGATTACCCCTTCACTGAACATTACTCTTTTAATGTGGAAACAATTTATAGTATCCAAGTCTCTTATGATACTTCCACTATCCCGAATGAGAAGAATTTTGCTTATATGGAGAGTAATAAAATTTCTATGCTTGTAGATCATGAAAATAATGCTTTAGGTGCTGGTTATATTGTTGAATTCATTCATGATGCTACTGAAAATTATTATGAGGGAGGAACATATGCTTGTAGGAATTGTAATAATACCAAGTTTCCTCTCTATGTGCTTAAATTCTTGAAGTTATGCTTGTTTTACCTTCCTATGCAAGTTGATTCTTGTTCCCACAAGTTGTTTGCTCACAAAATCCCTATGCATAGGAAGTATGTTAGACTTAAATGTGCTAGTCATATTCTTCATGATGCTCTTTTTATGTTACAATTCTTATCTTTTATGTGAGCATCATTGAAATCATCATGCCTAGCTAGGGGCGTTAAACGATAGCGCTTGTTGGGAGGCAACCCAATTTTATTTTAGTTCCTTGCTTTTTGCTCCTTCTTAGTAATAAATAATTCATCTATCCACTGTTTAGATGTGTTTTTATGCTTTTAATTAGTGTTTTTGCCAAGTAGAACCTTTGCGAAGACTTGGGGGAAGTCTTGTTGATCATGCTGTCAAAAACAGAAACTTTAGCGCTCACAAGAACTGCTGCCATTTTTATTTGGAGAGTGTTATTTAGTTAATTATTTTTGCAGATGATTAATAGATAAATTCCTCAGGTCCTGCAATTTATTTGAGAATTTCATGAGTTTCAGAAGTATATGTTTGATCCAGATTACTACAGACTGTTATGTTTTTGACAGATTCTGTTTTTTCATGTGTTGTTTACTTATTTTGATGAATCTATGGCTAGTAAAATAGTTTATAAACCATATAGAAGTTGGAATAAAACAGGTTTAACACCAATATAAATAAAGAATGAGTTCATTACAGTACCTTGAAGTGGTGATTTATTTTCTTATACTAATGGAGCTTACGAGTTTTCTGTTAAGTTTTGTGTTGTGAAGTTTTCAAGTTTTGGGTAAGGATTCGATGGACTATGGAATAAGGAGTGGAAAGAGCCTAATATTGGGTATGCCCAAGGCACCCCAAGGTAATATTCAAGGATAGCCAAGAGCCTAAGCTTGGGGATGCCCCGGAAGGCATCCCCTCTTTCGTCTTCATTCATCGGTAACTTTACTTGGAGCTATATTTTTATTTACCACATGATATGTGTTTTGCTTGGAGCGTCAATTTATTTTGTTAGGATTTTCTTGATGTTATTTAGAACAATGTTTTTCATCTTTTATTTCAATAAAAGTGGCACTAATAGTCTTTACTATGCCTATGTTACAAGTATACATGTTGCTGTTTGAAAACAGAAAGTTTACCGCTGTTGCAATAATTCCCTAGAAAAGTCAGAATGTGATAAAATTTTGAAACCTTTTGAATATTAAGCTCTGATAAATTTACTACAGTGGGAATTTTCTTTCATAATTTTTGGAGCTAGGGAAGTATGGATGTTGCAGCATTCTTTACAGACTATCCTGTTTAGGCAGATTGCTGTTATGTTTGCATATGTTTGCTTCTTTAATGATTCTATTTGAGGATAGGAATATTAAATATGCAGAGGCATTTAGTATGCAATGTTTAATAATAATTTTAGTGATTTGCTACAGTAGAGTATGATAAGGATTTTCCAATGGTTTATACTAACTTATCTCACGAGTCATTGTTGAGTTTTGTGTGGATGAAGCTTTTGAGATTTAGGGAGACCGTGATATGAGAGGAATTAAGGAGACACAAAAGCTCAAGCTTGGGGATGCCCAAGGCACCCCAAGATAATATTTCAAGAATTCTCAAGCATCTAAGCATGGGGATGCCCCGGTTGGCATCCCACCTTTCTTCTTCAACAATTATCGGTTAGTTTCGGTTGATCCTAAGTTTTTGCTTCTTCACATGATGTTTGCTGTTCTTAGATGTCATTTTATTTTGCTTTGCTTGCTGTTTGAATAAATTACCAATATCTGAAATTATTAAATGTTAGATAGTCTTCACATAGTTGCATAATTATTCGACTACTCATTGATCTTCACTTATATCTTTCGGAGTAGTTTGTCGTTTGCTCTAATGCTTCACTTATATCCTTTTAGAGCACGGTGGTAGTTTTATTTTGAAGAAATAGATGAACTATCATGCTTCACTTAGATTATTTTGAGAGTCTTAAATAGCATGGTAATTTGCTTAAAATCCTAATATGCTAGGTATTCAAGAATAATAAAATTCTCTTATGAGTGTGTTGAATACTATGAGAAGTTTGATACTTGATAATTGTTTTGAGATATGGAGATGGTGATATTAGAGTCATGCTAGTTGAGTAGTTGTGAATTTGAGAGATACTTGTGTTGAAGTTTGTGATTCCCGTAGCATGCACATATGGTGAACCGTTATGTGATGAAGTCGGAGCATGATTTATTTATTGATTGCCTTCCTTATGAGTGGCGGTCGGGGACGAGTGATGGTCTTTTCCTACCAATCTATCCCCCTAGGAGCATGCGTGTAGTACTTTGTTTTGATAACTAATAGATTTTTGCAATAAGTATGTGAGTTCTTTATGAATAATGTTGAGTCCATGGATTATACGCACTCTCACCCTTCCACCTTTGCTAGCCTCTCTAGTACCGCGCAACTTTCGCCGGTACCATAAACCCACCATATACCTTCCTCAAAACAGCCACCATACCTACCTATTGTGGCATTTCCATAGCCATTCCGAGATATATTGCCATGCAACTTTCCACCGTCCGTTTATTATGACACGCTTCATCATTGTCATATTGCTTTGCACGATCATGTAGTTGACATTGTATTTGTGGCAAAGCCACCGTTCATGATTCTTTCATACATGTCACTCATTCATCATTGCACATCCCGGTACACCACCGGAGGCATTCATATAGAGTCATATTTTTTTCTAGTATTGAGTTGTAATCATTGAGTTGTAAATAAATAGAAGTGTGATGATCATCATTCAATAGAGCATTGTCCCAAAAAAAGAGAAAGGCCAAAGAAAAAAAGGAAGGTCCAAAAAATAATATAAATAAATAAATAAATAAGAAAATAAAAAAGGGGCAATGCTACTATCCTTTTACCACACTTGTGCTTCAAAGTAGCACCATGATCTTCATGATAGAGTGTCTCCTATGTTGTCACTTTCATATACTAGTGGGAATCTTTCATTATAGAACTTGGCTTGTATATTCCAATGATGGGCTTCCTCAAAATACCCTAGGTCTTCGTGAGCAAGCGAGTTGGATGCACACCCACTAGTTTCTTTTGTTGAGCTTTCATACATTTATAGCTCTAGTGCATCCGTTGCATGGCAATCCCTACTCACTCACATTGATATCTATTGATGGACATCTCCATAGCCCGTTGATACGCCTAGTCGATGTGAGACTATCTTCTCCCTTTTTGTCTTCTCCACAACCACCATTCTATTCCACCTATAGTGCTATGTCCATGGCTCACGCTCATGTATTGCGTGAAGATTGAAAAAGTTTGAGAACATTAAAAGTATGAAACAATTGCTTGGCTTGTCATCGGGGTTGTGCATGATTTAAATATTTTGTGTGGTGAAGATAGAGCATAGCCAGACTATATGATTTTGTAGGGATAGCTTTCTTTGGCCATGTTATTTTGAGAAAACATAATTTCTTAGTTAGTATGCTTGAAGTATTATTATTTTTATGCCAAAATGAACTTTTGTCTTGAATATTTCGGATCTGAATATTCATATCACAAGTAGGAAGAATTACATTGAAATTATGCCAACTAGCATTCCACATCAAAAGTTATCTTTTTTATCATTTACCTACTCGAGGACGAGCAGGAATTAAGCTTGGGGATGCTTGATACGTCTCCAATGTATCTATAATTTTTGATTGCTCCATGTTATATTATCTACTATTTTGGGCAATATTGGGCTTTATTATCCACTTTTATATTACTTTTGGGACTAACATATTAACCGGAGGCCCAACCCAGATTTGCTGTTTTATGCCTATTTCAGTGTTTCGAGAAAAAGGAATATCAAACGGAGTCGAAACGGAACGAAATCAACTGGAGAAGTTATTTTTGGAAGGAAAGCAACCCAGGGAACTTGGAGTGCATGTCAGGGGAGACACGGGCTGCCCACGAGGGTGGGGGGCGCCCACCCCCCTAGGGCGCGCCCCCTGCCTCGTGGGGCCCTCGTGGCTCCTCTGACGTACTTCATGCACCCATATATACCGTCGTACCCTAAAACTTCCAGAACGCACAATAGATCGGGCGTTCCGCCGCCAGAAGCCTCCATAGCCACCGAAAACCAATCTAGACCCGTTCCGGCACCCTACCGGAGGGGGAAATCCCTCTCCGGTGGCCATCTTCATCATCCTGGTGCTCTCCATGATGAGGAGGGAGTAGTTCTCCCTCGGGGCTGAGGGTATGTACCAGTTGCTATGTGTTTGATCTCTCTCTCTCTCTCGTGTTCTTGAGGTGATACGATCTTGATGTATCATGAGCTTTGCTATTATAGTTGGATCCTATGATGTTTTCTCCCCCCTCTACTCTCTTGTAATGAATTGAGTTTCCCCTTTGAAGTTATCTTATCGGATTGAGTCTTTAAAGATTTGAGAACAGTTGATGTATGTCTTGGCGTGGATATCTGTGGTGACAATGGGATATCACGTGATTCACTTGATGTATGTTTTGGTGACCAACTTGCGGGTTTCGCCCATGAACCTATGCATAGGGGTTGGCACACGTTTTCATCATGATTCTCCGGTAGAACTTTGGGGCACTCTTTGAGGTCCTTTGTGTTGGTTGAATAGATGAATCTGAGATTGTGTGATGCATATCGTATAATCATGCCCACGGATACTTGAGGTGACATTGGAGTATCTAGGTGACATTAGGGTTTTGGTTGATTTGTATCTTAAGGTGTTATTCTAGTACAAACTCTAGGGTTGTTTGTGACACTTATAGGAATAGCCCAATGGATTGATTGGAAAGAATAACTTTGAGGTGGTTTCGTACCCTACCATAATCTCTTCGTTCGTTCTCCGCTATTAGTGACTTTTGGAGTGACTCTTTGTTCCATGTTGAGGGATAGTTATGTGATCCAATTATGTTAGTATTGTTGAGAGGACTTACACTAGTGAAAGTATGAACCCTAGGCCTTATTTCCACACAATGCAATACCGTTTACGCTCACTTTTATCATTAGTTACCTTGCTGTTTTTATAATTTCAGATTACAAGTACCTTTATCTACTATCCATATACCACTTGTTTCACCATCTCTTCGCCGAACTAGTGCACCTATACAATTTACCATTGTATTGGGTGTGTTGGGGACACAAGAGACTCTTTGTTATTTGGTTGCAGGGTTGCTTGAGAGAGACCATCTTCATCCTATGCCTCCTACAGATTGATAAACCTAAGGTCATCCACTTGAGGGAAATTTGCTACTGTCCTACAAACCTCTGCACTTGGAGGCCCAACAATGTCTGCAAGAAGAAGGTTGTGTAGTAGACATCACGCATATAGAGGAAATTTCAATCCTAGGCCTTATCCTAGTAATCCCTCTAATAATTATGGTAAGTCCTACAAAAATTCTTATGGAAATTATAATAAGATGCCCTCTGATTTTGAATCTAATATTAAAGAATTTATTACTTCGCAAAAGAGTTTCAATGCTATGATTGAAGAAAAATTGCCTAAGATTGATGAGTTGGCTAGGAACGTTGATAGGATTTCTCTTGATGTTGATTCTTTGAAACTTAGATCTATTCCTCCTAAGCATGATATCAATGAGTCTCTCAAAGCCATGAGAATTTCCATTGATGAGTGCAAAGAAAGAACCGCCAGGATGCGTGCTAAGAAAGATGCCTTTATAAGAGTGTGTTCTTCTAGTTCCTATGAAAATAAAGATGACGATCTAAAAGTTATTGATGTGTCCCCTATTAAATATTTGTTTTGCAATATGAATCTTGATAATGATGGGACTGAATATGATCCACCTTTACCTAGAAGGTGTTCCAAGAATTCGGAATTTTTTGATCTTGATGCTAAAATTGATAAAGTGGGATTGAAGAAATTAAAACCCTAGATGTTGCTAAACCCTATGATATGAAATTGTGGTTCAACGTCTAGTGGTCCGCCTATCCACGGTTGGTTTTACAGTGGTCTCGTTGTGTCTTAAAGAGTCCTTGGCTATGC
Organism: Triticum urartu; assembly: GCF_003073215.2. Lineage (NCBI taxonomy): Eukaryota > Viridiplantae > Streptophyta > Magnoliopsida > Poales > Poaceae > Triticum > Triticum urartu. The sequence continues at coordinate 485,144,694 of NC_053027.1, forward strand.
CGACTCGGGGACGCTTCGTATGTCATGTGCACTGCCTTGTACATGATGGTGCTGTACGATCGAGCCCGTGTAGGCCCCACCACGAAAACTTCGGACGAAATCTCTATCATATGTTTGTTCCGGCTTATTCTGCAAGCCAATCTTTTGTTTTGTTTTGAGTTGTGGTACTCGAGTTGCTTCAATGTCAAGTGTTGATTCCATACCCTTTTCTAAGTGGTGTTCTCATACTCCTATGTGAATACCAATCCTTCTTGATCATCGAGGTTGTCATCCCAATTCCTTTTCAACCGGTGTGTTTCTCGTCAAAGGATCCGTTCATTTTCAACATCCGCAAGATTCAATCTCAACTTTTCTCAACGGTGTTTGTTTCGTCCGCCCCGAATTGCCTTTGTTTTACCCACCCCCCCCCCCCTTTTTTTTTTAAGGGTCCGATTTCTGAATCAAGTATCCATCTTATGGTTGTAAAGTTTCTCGTTCTTTCCACCAATGTTCTTATCCGGTGATTCCCATGAAGATTCTAATGGAGCTTCAAGATCGTCATTCTTCATTTTTTTTCTTTTCCGGTGGATTCAATTCAAGCTTTGTCGATCATATCATTTCCTCGTTTCAAATGCTTTCTTATGCCGGTGCACTTCTTAATTATTCACCTCTCGTTTTCCATTTGTTCCGTTGTGCAGAAGATGTCTTGAAAGATTAGTGCTTCTATTATTGATCAATCCAAGATATTTTTGAGGTCTTACCTTATTCAAGCCATTTAATTCAACCGGTGCATTCTCTCTTTTAAATCGTTCTACGATGTTTCTTTTGAGTGGGCCCTAACCCACAGGTCTTTTCCCAGGATCTTACCCGACTCTTCTAATTTTTACCAGAGTTATTCTCAAATTCATTTCGAAGTTTGACGTAAGAATGAATTATCATCAGTCAAATGTCTTCTCCAAGATCTTTCAAATTCTTTTCATCATTGGTTCAACTTTTCTATTCTTCTTTATCCCGGAGTGTCTCAACAATTCATGGTGGTGTCTCTCGTCGTCATTCTTGGATTTTGTAGACCGAAGGAGAGTTTTACCTTCATATCTTATCCGTTATCTCAAAGATTCGTGGTTCTAGCTTGTTGCTATCCTCTCGGTTGTTTTCGATTGTGAGAATTCTTTTCACCCATCCAGAGTAATTCAGAGCATTTTCAGTTTGTTTCTCCGGAGCCCATCATCTCAGAATTATTCATGTCAGTTTCCAGTTATCATTCTCCAATCTTACCGGTGCATCGTTCAGGTGATCTCTAATAAGTTCACTATCCCTTCGTTCTCATGTATCTAGTTTGTCTCAAGTATCTTCATTTCTTCTCTAATTCTTCCCGGTGTTTCGTTATCCTTCCTTCGTTCATTTCACAATACTTACCCGGTGATTCATCCCTTTACTTCGTTCTTTTTCAATTCTTACGGTGGTTCATTCAAGATTTCTCTTCCTTCGTTTATCATATCAATTTATTCGTTGCTTCAATCATACCGGTGGTTCATTGAAGACCTTCCCAAGATTGCGATATATCTATCTTAATCCTTTCTACGAGAATAAGTAGTATGCCAAATCCTTCTCAATTTAAATTGGTGAAGGATAAACATAATGCAATTCTTATTCTTGTTTCATCCAAATGATTAATTCCTTATTCCGGAGGTTCATCTTATCACATTCTCGGTTCGGGAGGCTTTATCTTTTCTTTTCCAAGAGTTCCAAGCTCTCGCTATTATATCACCATGAAGATTCATCTAAATCATTGCAAGGATTCAACTTGTGTTTTCAACTTCTATTTCTTTCTATCATCCTTTTATTACCGGAGTTCTCACGAAGCCTCTACTTGATGGTTCATCAAGGATTTAATTCCTTCTTGAAGTGTTCATCGAGATTCTTTTCAGAGGAGATCAAGTTTTCTTCATCTTGCATTTCGAAGTGTAATTCTTTCATATCTCATCTTTTGAGGTGGTGTTATGTCATTATTGATAATTTCCCTTCATGTTTCATGGATCACAAGTTTTGCAAGAGTGACATATCTAAATCCATCATTTCCTCTTCGCTCAAGACATCTTTTCAAACCATATATCTCTTCTTTGAAATTATCTTGGGTTATACTTCACCAAAAACTTTCCCTAAGGATTGTTGCTATTTATGGTGCTTATAAATGGCCCAAGTTCTTCATTTATCCTCCCAGTGAAATAAGTTTCTTGTCCCCTTGTTGATATCAATCTAATCCATTGTTTTCATTAGTGGCAGGTTCTCACCTCAAGTTCTTGAGATGTTTTCCATAAGCCCACAACAGGAATACTCTTTTTGTTGTTGGTTTTCCAACAACTCCGTTCAATACTTCTTTGTAAGGATGTTTCTGAAATTATATTGTGGTAGAAGATGCCATTTTCTTCTCAACTCTTTCCTTTCCAACGATCCAACTTCTATTCTTTTGTTCCGGAGGCATGGTGATGTTGCTCTTTTCTCTCATATTCTTGAGTTGTGAGGACTATGTTCTCTTCGTGCTTATCCATTTATCCGGAGTGTCATGTCCTCTGCTCAAGTTCTTTTCATCTTATCTAGTCTTGCATCTCTTTTCAACCGGAGTGCTGTCCGAATTTGTTCTTCCTTGTTCCTATTTCCTAACGGAGTGTTTTCAACTTCGTTCATCTCCGTTGTATTCTTTTCTCGAAATGGCTTAACCTTGCAAGGTTCTTTGGTTTCACTCGTTTGTCGAAGAAGCAACCTAGTTTTACCCCTTCTCTTTCTCTTTCGTTTTTCCCTCCGGTGCCATTCTAGATCTCGGGACGAGATCCTCTCGTAGTGGTGGAGTGTTGTAATGCCCCGAGACCGATGTGCCAGGTGTCGTCCAGTTATTCGCTGTCGTCGCCATGTCATTTGCTTGCGTGTTGCATTTCATCATGTCATCATGTGCATTACATCGTCATGTTTTTGAAACTTGCATCCGTCCCGGACTCCTCGTTCCGTCCGTTGTCCGTTCTGAGCCCAGACACACTTGCACGCGTCCGCGGCATGTCCGAAATAGTATTTTATAAGTGGCCGTAAAATGTTTTCGGAATGGGATGAAAGTTGGCGTGTGGTCTTATTATAGTGTAGATAGACCGCATGTAAAGTTTCATCGCATTCGGAGTTCGTTTGACGCCCCAACGATTAACTATAGCGACAACATAGCCGGTCTAACGTCGGACGTTTTCAGTCTCCGGAAACAGTCGCCGGGCCTCCCTCTCTTCTCTTCTCTCAGCTCGAGACCGTCTACACAGCCCACTACCAACCGCCAGGTTCAACCTAACCTCTCTCGTCATCCCGCGGCCCTCCTCGCGCGCGCGTCCGAAAATTGTCCCGGACCCGACCCGGGCTGTCGCTACCGTTGTGTCCGGATCATCCCCAAACATCTACAAAACGTCTCCGTTTTGTTAATTGGACTTCCTAACATATTTATTCTCGTCCGTCCGATTACGATCGGAGGGTCCAAAGCTTGCCTCTTCTAACCCCCCTACCTATATAATCAGACCGAACCCTAGCTTTTAGGCCACTTGTCCCTTCCATCCTCCTGCCCGCCGCCACTTCAAATCCTCTCGGGATCATCGCCAGATCCACCTCGTTTTTTCCCCATCCACCCAAATGGCAATCTCCTGTGCCTTCCCGATCCACCCATCGATCCACCCCCACCGAGCTCCTCTGCTCAACCCCCCAGACCCAGTGTCGCCTCAGGACCCAGCAGGCCGCGCCCTCCGGCGACCCTGCTGCCGGCGACCACGACCAGGACCGGCCTTGTCCTGCTCCTCTCTGTCTTCTTCTCCTTCCTCTCCCGTTTTCTCTCTCTCTCTCTCACGTACCTCCCTCTCTCTCTCTCAGGTACTCAAGAGAAGCGCCATGGATGACCTCCTCCAGCTGACGCCAAGGCCCGCCTTCTATAGTTCGGTGTCGCCGGAGTTCCCCCACCACCAGCAGGTCGCCGCACCTCTTCTCCGTCCTCTCCTTCCTATCTCTCTCTAACCTCCCCGCTCTCCCTCTCTTGGCCTGGACAGGAACAACGACGCCATGGCGCCCAGAGCTCGTCCGGCCCCTGCCACCGCGGATCCGGCGAGACCCTCCTCGAATATTGCGCCTGTGCCCTGGATCCGCCGACCCTGCCGCCTCCGGCGACGCCCTTTCGTTCCCAGTTGTTCCTCGTGTCGTCTCCATCCCGTGCGAGCCAGCGTCACATGCTCCAGCGCCGCTGCTCCTCTGTCTTTCCTGTCGAACAGAGGAGACGCGCCCGTAGCCTCCCCGCCTCATGCGTCTGGGTCAGCCAGCGCCAAGCCAGGCCCAATGCGCCAGATCCGGCCCGCCTGGCCTCCCCCTCCTCAGCTGGGCCTTGGCCCTTGGTGAGTGCCCAGCCGCCCCCTGTTACAGCCCATTGCCTTTTTTTCTACCCTGCGATTTTAGCAATTATGCAGTACTTTGGCAGTTTTGCAGATAACCCCCTAAGCTCCATGCATATCGTAACTCTCAAACCGTGCATCGCATGTAAATGTTTTATATATGAAACTTGACTATAATTTCCTCTAGTTTCATAATTTGCAACTTTCATCCATGTTTAAAATGTTGTTTGGTTAATTTTTTCATATGCCATGATAAAATGATTTAATTCATAACTATTCAACCGTAGCTCCAAATTTAATAAACTTTATATGTAAATGGGGTAGAAAAATGCCTAGTTTAACATGGTGCACTCATCTTGCATGTTTAACAACTCTAAAATATGGTTTAGGGCAGAACAGTACCAAACCTAATAAATGCACATGAGGAGTTTCCGGAATTGTTGTTCATTGCTTCCGGCCTCATTTAAACTTGACTACATAGGTAGTTTTACTTAGCTTCACCTCTTGCCATGTTAATCAACATTTAATCTTGTTGGGTACATAAACGAGATCGAACTAAATAAGTCACGTGGTGTTTCGTCAATATGCAACGGAGTTGCATATTGAGCTCCACTTAATTTGTAGGGTTGTTTGTGCATTTTGCCATGCCATGCTTCATTAAACCGGACATGCATCATACTTGTTGTGCATCATGCCATGTTGTTGTAGTGGTTGTTTACTATGTTGTTTGCTTTCTTTCCAGTGTACTTCTTCTCAGTAATCCGGTAACGTCGTGTTGTGAGGATCCGTTCGACTACGTCCGTTTGTCTTCTTCATGGACTCGTTCTTCTTCCTTGCGGGATTTCAGGAAAGATGACCATACCCTCGAAATCACTTTTATCTTTGCTTGCTAGTTGCTCGCTCTTTTGATATGCCTATGCTGCGATACCTACCACTTGCTATATCATGCCTCCCATATTGTTGAGCCAAGCCTCTAACCCACCTTGTCCTAGAAAACCGTTGTTTGGCTATGTTACTGCTTTGCTCAGCCCCTCTTATAGCGTTTCTAGTTGCAGGTGAAGATTGGAGCTTATTCCATGTTTGAAACATGGATATTTTGTTGGGATATCACAATATCTCTTATTTAATTAATGCACCTATATACTTGGTAAAGGGTGGAAGGCTTAGCCTTATGCCTAGTGTTTTGTTCCACTCTTGCCGCCCTAGATTCCATCATATCGGTATTATGTTCCCGGATTTTGCGTTCCTTACACGGTTGGGTTATAATGGGAACCCCTTGACAGTTCGCTTTGAATAAAACTCCTCTAGCAAGGCCCAACCTTGGTTTTACCATTCGCCACCTAGCCTTTTTCTGTGACACTCCCAAAAATTTTAATTGGTTTTCATCAAAAACCTTGTTGAATTCTTTTTGAGGGCATTTAAAAATTTCTTTTCCAGAAATCCTTCATCTTAAAAACTTCCTTTTCTTTGGCAAGGATTTTATTTTTCTTCAAAACTATGGTGTTTGATCTTTTGAAATTTCTTCTCTGTTGGTTCCCCCTCAAATTATTTTGGGAGTTTTAATCTTTTTCTCTTAAAAAGAAACTCTATGAAAATTTGGATTTTCATATCCTAGAAACCACCCATGATCTTTGTATTTTTGCCCATGTGGTAAAACCCCTCCAAAACCTCCCCTCCTCCTTGTAATCAACCTAAGTTCTCTGTCCCAACTCATCCAAGCAAGTTTTGGATTTTATTCTAATTATTTTTCCCTCAAAACCATTTCTGCAAATTATTTGGAGCCTGAGTGGTTTTCAAAGCAAGTACCCTATTGCATTTGAGTTTTGACCTAAAACCAACTCCTCTGGATTGTCCTTAGCATCCACAACCCAGAACCATCTTGACCCACTCCTCCCCTTTTCAAAATTTTCAAAATTCAGTCTCTGCAAGTTTGGACCAGATTTGCCAAATTTGGTGAAATTCATATCTACACTTCTCCAAAAATTCCACCAAAATGCAGGCAGCCTACTGGAGCAATGAGTAGCCACTCCACCAAAAATCAGCTCAAGGAAAAATCCCCAGAGGCCAAAAACATTCTGTCGAACACCTGAGCTGCACTGTTCCTTTGCAAATTCAGTAAATTCAGATTTCAGTGTTGTTTTTCGTCCGTCAGCTTCACTCACGCGTCGACAGTGCGCTTGGCGCGTTGCGCGCGGTCTCTTCTCCCTGGCCAGCACCCCCGCACGCGCGCTTGGCGTCTTCCCGGCGTCGGTGGAGCCCCTGGCCGCCCGCGCCGGCGTGTCTTGCGGCGGCCGAAACCCCGTTACAGCCGACAGGGGACAAGAACGGCGGCTCAACGCCGTTCCGCGCCGCCCATCGCCCCTCTGCTCTCCGCGTGGCCTCATGCGTGCCAGCGCACGCCCGTGGCACCGCCACCGTGGCCGGCAAGCACGGGACGCGCTCCCTGCCGCCGACGGGCGCCGCCCCGTTCTGTCGAACTCACCCCCAAAGCACCAAACTCCAGCTCGATTAGCACCAAAACGGAACCGTGGACCTCCACGATGACGCACAACGTCCTAATTACCCCGACCAAGCCCCGCGCCGCCGTAATCGTCACCAGAGACCCCCGTTCACGGCCACCGCCTCGGACCGCCTATATAAAGGGCTCCCAAGCTCACCCTCATGCACGCATCATCACCACACCTCACCAAGGCTCTGCCAAGCCACCCGGAGGACCTCGAGGAGGTCTCCTCCCCCAACTCCGGCCGCCCCGATCCGCCTCGGCCCTCCACCACGATTCGCTCTGGTGAGGCCGTCTCCGGCGCCCAAATCCCGTCAGTTACTCCCTCTAGTACCCAGTAAGCTAACGCCAGCATCAATTTGTCCTTCGCAGCTCTCTCCGACAAGTCCCTCGACCACCCGAGCCGCCGTCCGCCGGAGCAAAGCTCGCCGTCGACGTGGTACTCGCCGGCGACCACCACCACCACCAACCGACGCGGGAAGGAGCCCTGATCATGGAGGTACCATCCGATCCCCCTGCCTCGCCGTGGATCGCCGCAGGCGACCACCGCGGCTCTCGGACGCCGACGAGCTTCGTCCCCCCCATTTGAAAGTTTAAACCTGACGAGTGGGACCCCACCGTCAGCCCCTCTGTCATATCTATGTGAAACGTTTTCTGGTAGCGCCTTCGGGCAAAATGCATTTTCCCCTCTGGGCTGGCGTATTCAATACTGGAACGTCTTCTGTTTTTATAAGCTAGCCCCTGGAAACTTTCTGTTTCATTACAGATGAGTCCCTGGACAAAAACATTTATAACTTTTAAACAGAATAGTATTTTTGATTGATTCTTTTATTTGAAGCCCTTTCTGTGATGTCGCTCAGACGTCCGACTGTGGCATTTCTTTTAAAGCCCTTTCTGTGATGTCGCTCAGACGTCCGACTTTGGCATTTCTTTTAAAAGCCCTTTCTGTGATGTCGCTCAGACGTCCGACTGTGGCATTTCTTTTACAGCCCTTTCTGCGATGTCGCTCAGACGTCCGACTGTGGCATTTCTTTTAAAGCCCTTTCTGCGATGTCGCTCAGACGTTCGACTGTGGCATTTTCTTTAAAGCCCTTTATGTGGTGTCGCTAAGACGCCCGACTGTGGCATCTTTTTCTATATTTAATTGTCCACCCTTCGAGGCGTCGCTTCAGACACCCGATCGGTTTCATTTATGTTTTGTTGGGACTTCAGGCGGACTACCACCGTTTCCCTTTTTCTTACTTCGTTATGCTAATTTTGAAAATACATTGGTGAAGTAATCGTGATGCATTCATGCATGCATTTTTTATATCTTACGTCCGAACTGTCTTGCAAGTACTGTCAAAGTACTCACTGGCTTGTTGATTTGGCCAGATGCTGACGAAGGCGATCTCATGGATGAAGAGTTCGATAGCGAGTCCGACGCCTAGAGGAATCCCAGTCAGTCTCGTGCGACCCTGGATTTGGTCACTGTATTATATCCGCTTCCGCTACCAAATAAATTCATCGAGCCTCACCTCGACGCTCGATGAGATGCCAGTTTTAGAGTCATGTATCTCACTCCCCGCTGTGTTTTTCCACCACCCTATCCTCGAGTCAGTAGTATGCCTCCACACCACTGTGTCATGTCCGCCATTATGTATAATTATTGGCGTGCTTGTAATAATTTGGTTGAGCAACCGTAGCTCGACCCTGTAATATATTTTATGCTACTGGCTTATTGTATCAAGAATTTGTCTACCGGTAAGGAGAAATTTTTCTCATACTGGACTCAAAAGATTGGTTTCTCAATAAATATTTTTATTGGAAAACCGGTCGTGATTTTCCCTTGGGAGTCGCGCATCCCGAGGGTCATCTTTATTTTAACCCCCCCGGGCCAGTGCTTGTCTAAGTGTTGGTCCAAACTAGAGCCCCTTGCAGCGCCACCTCGGGGAAACTCGAGGGCTGGTTTTAGTTGTACGGATTGCTTATCCGGTGTTGCCCTGAGAACGAGATATGTGCAGCTCCTATCGGGATGTCGGCGCATCGGGTGGTCTTGCTGGACTTGTTTTACCATTGTCGAGGATGTCTTGTAACCGGGATGCCGAGTCTGATCGGATTATCTTGGGAGAAGGAATATCCTTCGTTAACCGTGAGAGCTTGTGATGGGCTAAGTTGGGACACCCCTGCAGGGATTTGAACTTTCGAAAGCCGTGCCCGCGGTTATGGGCAGATGGGAATTTGTTAATGTCCGGTTGTAGAAAACCTAAAGTTGATCTTAATTAAAATACATCAACCGCGTGTGTAACTGTGATGGTCTCTTCTCGGCGTAGTCCGGGAAGTGAACACGGTGTTGGAGTTATGCTTGACGTAGGTTGTTTTAGGATCACTTCTTGATCATAGTTGTTCGACCGTGCTTTTGCCTTCTCTTCTCGCTCTCATTTGCGTATGTTAGCCACCATATATGCTAGTCGCTTGCTGCAGCTCCACATCATACCTTTACCTTACCTATAAGCTTGAATAGTCTTGATCGTGAGGGTGTGAGATTGCTGAGTCCCCATGACTCACAGATACTTCCAAAACCAGTTTGTAGGTGCCGATGATACCGTGCAGGTGATGCAACCGAGCTCAAGGAGGAGCTCGATGAATATCTTGTCCTTTGTGTTGTTTCGTTCTAGTTGATCAGTAGTGGAGCCCAATTGGGGTCGATCGGGAATCTGTGTAGCTTTGGGGTAGTCTTATTTTATTTTGGTTCCGTAGTCGGACCTTGATTGTATCTGGATGGTGTAATGCTTTATTCATGTATTGTGTGAAGTGGCGATTGTAAGCCAACTATGTATCTTTGTCCCTTATGTATTACATGGGTTGTGTGAAGATTACCTCACTTGCGACATTGCTTTCAATACGGTTATGCCTCTAAGTCGTGCTTCGACACGTGGGAGATATAGCCGCATCGAGGGCGTTACAGGTGAGCTGCCAAGCAGAAGCTCTGCACCTGGGAGCCGACCAAGGCGACACTAGCGGGTGTTGCTCTCCTCTTGAGGACATCATCGTGGTTATCCTTGTTGGGGAACGTAGCATAAATTCAAAATTTTCCTACGTGTCACCAAGATCTATCTATGGAGTCATCTAGCAACGAGGGAGGAGTGGATCTACATACCCTTGTAGATCGCGCGCGGAAGCGTTCAAGAGAACGGGGTTGATGGAGTCGTACTCGTCGTGATCCAAATCACCGGAGATCCTAGTGCCGAACGGACGGCACCTCCGCGTTCAACACACGTACAACCCGACGACGTCTCCCATGCCTTGATCCAGCAAGGAGAGAGGGATAGGTTGAGGAGGACTCCATCCAGCAGCAGCACAACGGCGTGGTGGTGATGGAGGAGCGTGGCAATCCTGCAGGGCTTCGCCAAGCACCGCAGAAGAGGAGGAAGAGGTGTTGGAGAGGGAGAAGGAGGCAACCAAAGGCATCGATGAAAAGACCTCCTTCCCCACTATATATAGGAGGGCCAAGGGGGGGGCGCCGGCCCTAGGAGATCCAATCTCCTAGGGGGGCGGCGGCCAGGGAGGTTTCCCTTCCCCCCAAGGCACCTAGGAGGTGCCTTCCACTATTGGGACTCTTCCCTTTTGTGAAACCCTAGGCGCATGGGCCCCTTGGGGCTGGTGCCCTTGGCCCATGTAGGCCAAGGCGCACCCCCTATAGCCCATGTGGCCCCCCGGGGCAGGTGGCCCCACCCGGTGGGCCCCCGGGACCCTTCCGGTGGTCCCGGTACAATACCGATAACCCTGAAACTTGTCCCGATGGCCGAAATGGCACTTCCTATATATAATTCTTTACCTCCGGACCATTCCGGAACTCCTCGTGACGTCCGAGATCTCATCCGGGACTCCGAACAACATTCGGTAACCACATACAAGCTTCCTTTATAACCCTAGCGTCATCGAACCTTAAGTGTGTAGACCCTACGGGTTCGGGAGACATGCAGACATGACCGAGACGTTCTCCGGTCAATAACCAACAGCAGGATCTGGATACCCATGATGGCAGCCCGCGAGGCGATAGCTCGTCTCAGGGATGTCCTCCCCGTGATGAAGACTCATCGTTACCGTTATCTCCCATGCCATGTGCCTTACACCTGTCACTACGCTTTCTCCTGCCCCAGAGGAGAACAAGACGAGGCTTTTGAGATGCTTATTGAGTATCTCCGGGCCCTGGAAGCAGCCTTCGACAACCTGATGGACGACTTCGTGGCTGCCCGCATGGACTCAGTTCATGGCTGTGCTGCCAACAGGAGGGAGCTCCTACCCACTGCACCGCCACTGACTTGGGTCTCGTCCTCAGCATCTCATGCACCTACTCGTCGCCTGCCTACCACCGAAGGGTTCAACCAGGCCATTGCGCCCACTCCAGCGCGCACTGCACCACCCTGCACGCCCACCCCAGTTCGTGTTGTTCCGCCCCTGGCACCCGCTCCATCTACTCAGCGCAACACTACACGTATGGAGCCTATTAGCGAGGAGGAAGTCGGGTCTCCAGCCTCGCTACGCCTCACCCTCGGCAGGGCAAAGGAGGTCGTCAACATCTCCGCCTGAGTACGCTTAGCCGCCATGCAATGTACCGTTTTTTATGATATGTTTATATGTACATAGGTTGTGAGAAGTAGCTTGTTTGCGCATCATGTAGGATCTGGAGAAGTGCACTAGCCTAAATAACATGTCAGGATTATGTACGCATATCCTGAGTGACGTATTGTATAATTACCGCCCGCGTGTAAGATATGTAATGAGCAGTCCTTCTCCGTGCGCAAATCAATTTGTTTTCTTAAGCGACCTTGGTCATTTAAATTATTTGCCATCCTTGTGCGATTTTCTTGGATTTGTTTTACGACCATTTTCGCTTTTCTTATGAGTTTTGCAAAATATATCCCCACAGTGAAAAATGTCTCGTCCTTGGACTCGCTCCATGCCTACTCCGCCAGAGGGAGATTATGACACTCAACCAGGCAACAATTTCACACAAGGGCAGTCAAGTCAGCAGAACAGTGAAACGGCACTCTCCCAAATGTGCCACCTTTATGAACAGAGTCAGCAACAACATCGTGAAATGATGAACCAAGTCATCAACATGGGGAGTCACCATGGACAGTATCAGCAGCAATCCAAGTTATCTGAGCTTCAGAAGACATGCCCCCAAACATTTTCTCATACAGACAAACCTCTTGAAGCCGAGGACTGGCTTCGAGATATGGAGAGAAAATTAATTATTGCAAAATGTTCAGATCTCGAGAAAGTACTATATGCTCCGCACTATCTCACAGGAGCAGCTGCATCATGGTGGGAGAATTTTCTGCACATGCACCCCAACGAAAATGATATAACCTGGGATGATTTCAAGGAAGGTTTCCGCGGTGCACACATTCCCAAGAGTATTATGAAAATCAAGAAGAGAGAATTTGATGACCTCAAACAAAGGAACCTGACAGTGTCAGAATACAACAGTCAATTTACTCTATTGTACCACTACGCCAATGAAGAGCGTATGACTGAAAGCAAGAAGATGGAGAAATTCCTTGACGGTCTAGCACCCGCGCTTAAATGCCAACTGGTCGTGCACACTTTTCCTGATTTTAAAACACTGGTGGACAAAGCCATCACTCTGGAAAATGAGAGACGCAGCCTGGAGGATATCTGCAAGCGGAAAAGGGACCAGACTAACCATGCTCGCAATCACCGAAGCAGGACAGATTTTCATAAGGGTGGGACACACAAATCCTCATCCAATGTCTCACGCCCAATCAAGAATTTTCATGCAAGGGACAAGGAGTTCACATATCGCCCCGACGTTACTTGTTACGCTTGTGGAGAAGAAGGGCACTACGCTAAACAGTGCCCCAAGCCAAGGAACTCGACCCCGAAGCCAAACAATGGTGGAAATAATTCAGCGCCCAAGCGCAACAATTTCAACCCCAACAACAACCACAGGAAGGGTCATCTAAACCACGTAACCAAAGAGGAAGCACAAAACGCTCCGGATATCGTACTCGGTACGTTTCCTGTCAACACAATACCTGCAACGGTTTTGTTTGATTCTGGAGCTTCTCACTCATTCATTTCGAAAAGTTTTGCCTTGCAAAATAATTTTTCGATGTTTCCCTTGGAAAAATCCATGATCATCAAGTCCCCTGGGATTCAGCAAGTTACTCAGAGTTACTGTGAGAATGTGGTTATTGAGTTTGAAGGATTGAGATTTTACGCCAATCTTATTGTGTTGGAAAATAAAGGACTGGATGTCATCCTAGGGATGGACTGGTTAACCACCAACAAAGGTTTTATTGACTGTTTCAACCGGACCGTAATTCTCACGCACCACCACGGGAAGACAATAAAAGTATCATCCAAGGAAAGAAAAATACCCCGGCAGCCGAGATTGAATAAGGTGGATGTTTCTGAGTTAAGCAAGGTTCCAGTGGTATGTGAATTTCCAGATGTATTTCCCGAAGAACTACCAGGCATGCCACCAGACCGAGAAATAGAATTCAGCATTGAGCTAGCACCAGGAACCACTCCCATATACAAGAAACCATACAGAATGGCACCATCCGAATTAATTGAGTTGAAGAAACAAATAAAGGAATTACTGGACAAGGGATACATTCGAGCCAGCTCCTCACCTTGGGGATCACCAATTCTATTTGCCAAAAAGAAGGATGGAACACTAAGATTGTGCATAGACTACCGAGCACTTAACATGGTCACAGTCAAGAACAAATACCCGATGCCTCGAATAAATGATTTATTTGATCAGCTCGCTCAGGCTAAGGTATTCTCAAAGATTGACTTAAGGTCAGGATACCATCAATTAAAAGTGTGAACAGAAGATATCCCCAAAACAGCCTTCACCTCCAGATATGGACTATATGAGTTCACAGTTATGCCTTTTGGATTAACAAACGCCCCCGCATATTTTGTTCACCTCATGAACAAAGTATTTATGAAGTATATGGACAAGTTCGTTGTGGTATTCATCGATGATATTCTAGTATACTCCAAGACACCAGAAGAGCACACGGAACATCTCAGGATTGTGCTAGGAGAACTCAGAAAACACCAATTGTATGCCAAGTTCAGCAAGTGCGAATTTTGGCTAAGACAAGTAGGCTTTCTAGGCCACGTGCTGACCCAAGACGGTATCGCAGTGGACCCGGAGAAAGTCAGGGCCATACTTGACTGGAAGGCACCAGCCAGCGTAACTGACGTACGAAGTTTCTTGGGAATGGCAGGATATTACCGTAGATTTATTGAAGGATTCTCCACCCTAGCCAAGCCAATGACGCAGTTACTCAAGAAAGACAAGAAATTTGAATGGACAGAAGCCTGCGAGAAGAGTTTCCAAGAGCTCAAGCGGAAACTAACTACGGCATCGGTATTGATTGTACCCGACATACACAAGAATTTTGAAGTATATTGTGACGCGTCCAGAAAGGGTCTCGGATGCGTGTTGATGCAAGAAGGCAAGGTTGTTGCATACGCTTCACGACAACTCCGCAAGCATGAGGAAAATTATCCCACTCATGACTTAGAAATGGCAGCAGTCATTCATGCACTTAAGGAATGGAGGCATTTCTTGCTTGGGAATCGATGTGAAATTTACACGGACCATAAAAGTCTCAAATATATTTTCACTCAGCCAGAACTAAACTTACGGCAACGACGTTGGTTGGAATTGGTAAAGGATTATGATGTTGGTATCCACTATCATCCAAGAAAAGCAAATGTAGTGGCCGATGCTCTTAGTCGGAACCCCAGCTCCGACGAAAACAGTCTGCAAAGCTTGAGACCGGAATTCCAACAAGAATTTACCAAACTCAACTTGTTAATGATCGCGGAAGGCACCATATCAAACTCGGAAATAAAGCCCGACCTTGTGGAGAGGATTAAAGAAGCTCAGCCTGGTCACCCCAGTATTGAAGGAATTAAAAGAAAGGTGAGTATAGGCAAGGCCTCGGAGTTCATCATAGGCGATGATGGAATATTACGGTACAAAGACAGACTCTGTGTGCCAAACATAGAAGACCTCAAACAGCAAATCCTAGCTGAAGCCCACACCACTCCATATTCAATCCACCCTGGAGGAACCAAAATGTATAAGGGTATTCAGGAAAGATTTTGGTGGCACGGTATGAAGAGGGACATAGCCACATTCGTTGCATATTGCGATTCTTGTCAACGCATAAAAGTTGAGCATCAAAAACCAGCCGGACTACTGCAACCAAACAAAATACCTGAGTGGAAATGGGATGAAATAGGGATGGATTTTATTGTCGGACTACCTCGGTCACGACACGGGAATGATGCCATATGGGTCATCACCGATAGATTAACCAAGGTGTCACATTTTATCCCAGTGAAGACAACCTACAACACTCAGAAGCTTGCCAGGATTTATCTCTCCCGTGTAGTTTGTCTACATGGAGTCCCGAAGACTATAATATCTGACCGAGGCACTCAATTTGTCTCGAAATTCTGGGATCATTTACAACAGGCTCTGGGAACTCAATTGGCCTTCAGTACAGCCTACCATCCCCAGACTGATGGACAGACTGAACGCGTAAACCAAATTTTAGAACACATGCTGAGAGCATGTGTCCTCACCTATGGAACCAGTTGGGAAGAAAGTCTGCCATATGCCGAGTTCGCATACAACAACAGCTACCAGGCTAGCCTGCGAATGGCACCTTTTGAAGCCCTATACGGACGGAGGTGTCGTACCCCGCTAAATTGGTCAGAGACCGGAGACAGCCGTATCTTCGGCCCAGACATGCTCAAAGAAGCCGAGGAAAAAGTCAAGCTAATCAAGGGCCGACTCAAGACTGCTCAAAGCCGACAGAAGAGTTATTACGATCAGAAACATCGTGGGGTCAATTTTGAACCCGGTGAATTTGTGTACCTACGAGTATCACCTATGAGGGGACTGCAACGGTTTAAGATTAAAGGGAAGCTAGCACCAAGATTCATTGGACCATTCTGCATAGTGGCACGAAGAGGCACTGTAGCCTACCAGCTAGACTTACCCAAAGACTCGTCCGACATTCACGACGTATTCCATGTCTCTCAATTGAGGAAGTGCGTAAGCAAACCAGAGAAGCAAGTATCCCATGAGAACATTGACGTGCAACCAGACCTCACTTATCGGGAACGCCCAGAAAAATATTAGAGGAGTCTGAAAGGAGGACCCGACAGAAAACCATCAAATTTTTCAGAGTTCAGTGGAGCAATCACACCGAAAGTGAAGCAAATTGGGAAAGGGAGGATTTTCTTCGGACAGAGCATCCACACTTATTTAAGGATCAGCTGAAATCTCGGGGACGAGATTTTTCCTAAGGGGGTAGGTGCTGTGACACTCCCAAAAATTTTAATTGGTTTTCATCAAAAACCTTGTTGAATTCTTTTTGAGGGCATTTAAAAATTTCTTTTCCAGAAATCCTTCATCTTAAAAACTTCCTTTTCTTTGGCAAGGATTTTATTTTTCTTCAAAACTATGGTGTTTGATCTTTTGAAATTTCTTCTCTGTTGGTTCCCCCTCAAATTATTTTGGGAGTTTTAATCTTTTTCTCTTAAAAAGAAACTCTATGAAAATTTGGATTTTCATATCCTAGAAACCACCCATGATCTTTGTATTTTTGCCCATGTGGTAAAACCCCTCCAAAACCTCCCCTCCTCCTTGTAATCAACCTAAGTTCTCTGTCCCAACTCATCCAAGCAAGTTTTGGATTTTATTCTAATTATTTTTCCCTCAAAACCATTTCTGCAAATTATTTGGAGCCTGAGTGGTTTTCAAAGCAAGTACCCTATTGCATTTGAGTTTTGACCTAAAACCAACTCCTCTGGATTGTCCTTAGCATCCACAACCCAGAACCATCTTGACCCACTCCTCCCCTTTTCAAAATTTTCAAAATTCAGTCTCTGCAAGTTTGGACCAGATTTGCCAAATTTGGTGAAATTCATATCTACACTTCTCCAAAAATTCCACCAAAATGCAGGCAGCCTACTGGAGCAATGAGTAGCCACTCCACCAAAAATCAGCTCAAGGAAAAATCCCAGAGGCCAAAAACATTCTGTCGAACACCTGAGCTGCACTGTTCCTTTGCAAATTCAGTAAATTCAGATTTCAGTGTTGTTTCTCGTCCGTCAGCTTCACTCACGCGTCGACAGTGCGCTTGGCGCGTTGCGCGCGGCCTCTTCTCCCTGGCCAGCACCCCCGCACGCGCGATTGGCGTCTTCCCGGCATCGGTGGCGCCCCTGGCCGCCCGCACCGGCATGTCTTGCGGCGGCCGAAACCCCGTTACAGCCGACAGGGGACAAGAACGGCGGCTCAACGCCGTTCCGCGCTGCCCATCGCCCCTCTGCTCTCCGCGTGGCCTCATGCGTGCCAGCGCACGCCCGTGGCACCGCCACCGTGGCCGGCAAGCACGGGGCGCGCTCCCTGCCGCCGACGGGCCCGCGCCGCCCCGTTCTGTCGAACTCACCCCCAAAGCACCAAACTCCAGCTCGATTAGCACCAAAACGGAACCGTGGACCTCCACGATGACGCACAACGTCCTAATTACCCCGACCAAGCCCCGCGCCACCGTAATCGTCACCGGAGACCCCCGTTCACGGCCACCGCCTCGGACTGCCTATATAAAGGGCTCCCAAGCTCACCCTCATGCACGCATCATCACCACACCTCACCAAGGCTCTGCCAAGCCACCCGGAGGACCTCGAGGAGGTCTCCTCCCCCAACTCCGGCCGCCCTGATCTGCCTCGGCCTCCACCACGATTCGCTCCGGTGAGGCCGTCTCCGGCGCCCAAATCCCGTCAATTACTCCCTCTAGTACTCAGTAAGCTAACGCTAGCATCAATTTGTCCTTCGCAGCTCTCTCCGACGAGTCCCTCGACCACCCGAGCCGCCGTCCGCCGGAGCAAAGCTCGCCGTCGACGTGGTACTCGCCGGCGACCACCACCACCACCAACCGACGCGGGAAGGAGCCCTGATCACGGAGGTACCCTCCGATCCCCCTGCCTCGCCGTGGATCACCGCCGGCGACCACCGCGGCTCTCGGACGCCGACGAGCTTCGTCCCCCCCCATTTGAAAGTTTAAACCTGACGAGTGGGACCCCACCGTCAGCCTCTCTGTCATCTCTATGTGAAACGTTTTCTGGTAGCGCCTTCGGGCAAAATGCGTTTTCCCCTCTGGGCTGGCGTATTCAATACTGGAACGTCTTCTGTTTTTATAAGCTAGCCCCTGGAAACTTTCTGTTTCATTACAGATGAGTCCCTGGACAAAAACCTTTATAACTTTTAAACAGAATAGTATTTTTGATTGATTCTTTTTCTGTCCTCTTCAGATTTTTGTCTAGTTTTTTATCATATTTATTTGAAAAAAAAATTGGAATACTTTTTGTGCACCTCACGGTATTCACGATAGCGCGTATATTTTCTTTATACCATAGATACCGAAGGAGGTGACGGGACCGCAAACTTCATCGAGCTAGGCTCTGACTACTCCGAACCAGGCAAGCATGTTTGAACTTTTGATATGATGAGTGTCTTGGCATGTTTTGCATTTAGTTAGTCTCATGGCATGTTGATGAGCATACTAATGAACGTTATTTCCATTGCCTTGTTGAGGTAAGTGAGTTCGATGATCCATAAGTGGATGGATGTGGATATGAATGGCCATGTGTTGGCATGAGGATGGGTAAGATGGCAGTGTTGTAGCATGCCAGTCTTATGCCAGCCTATGTGACTGCAGTGTCAAACCGTATCGGTCCAGTTCCTCCCATTTCTTCCCTGTACTACCACATGTTTTCCGCAAGGAATATGGCTTAGTAAGTTGCAAACCGCTTTCCTGGTACACACCAAAAGGAGAGGCCGGGATGATGGTTCCATGGCCCTGGATTAAAGCCAGTCATCCGGTCAGGGGGCATGTGTGTTTCCGGTTGGGACCGAGAGGGGGGCACCCCTTAGAGCGTGCGTATATAAATTTGATCCCATGCTATTCGAGATTGTGATTTCCCCGTCTCAAAAGTTTTTCTTGGACGATGTCTAGGGTGATTCCTAGCATCGAGAGGTAGGATGGGTGTGTACTGGTTAGCTGTGTTTTCTACCGAAATACCGTAAATGGAACTAGTCCTTCGTGACTACGGAAATCCGTTGGTTGTGGGAAATTTTTGTACAAACTCTGCAGAGTCATATATTCCTTGAATCATCTATTCTATGTCCAAGTTCAGTATCATCTTATCCTGACAAGTGTCAGTTTTGATGACAGAGACTCCGGTGAATCGTATGAGTGCTAAGTCCGGTTAAATGATTATTACTGTGGATGGACTAACCCGTTTATCTTCATAAATTGAATGTTGATTATGAGTATTATTTACTTGTGAATAAAAGCCCTTTCTGTGATGTCGCTCAGACGTCCGACTGTGGCATTTCTTTTAAAGCCCTTTCTGTGATGTCGCTCAGACGTCCGACTGTGGCATTTCTTTTAAAAGCCCTTTCTGTGATGCCGCTCAGACGTCCGACTGTGGCATTTCTTTTAAAGCCCTTTCTGCGATGTCGCTCAGACGTCCGACTGTGGCATTTCTTTTAAAGCCCTTTCTGTGATGTCGCTCAGACGTCCGACTGTGGCATTTCTTTTAAAAGCCCTTTCTGTGATGCCGCTCAGACGTCCGACTGTGGCATTTCTTTTAAAGCCCTTTCTGCGATGTCGCTCAGACGTCCGACTGTGGCATTTCTTTTAAAGCCCTTTCTGCGATGTAGCTCAGACGTCCGACTGTGGCATTTTCTTTAAAGCCCTTTATGTGGTGTCGCTAAGACGCCCGACTGTGGCATCTTTTTCTTATATTTATTTGTTCACCCTTCGAGGCGTCGCTTCAGACACCCGATCGGTTTCATTTATGTTTTGTTGGGACTTCAGGTGGACTACCGCCGTTTCCCTTTTTCTTACTTCGTTATGCTAATTTTGAAAATACATTGGTGAAGTAATCGTGACTCATTCATGCATGCATTTGTTATATCTTACGTCCGAACTGTCTTGCGAGTACTTTCAAAGTACTCACTGGCTTGTTGATTTGGCCAGATGCTGACGAAGGCGATCTCATGGATGAAGAGTTCGATAGCGAGTCCGACGCCTAGAGGAATCCCAGTCAGTCTCGTGCGACCCTGGATTTGGTCACTGTATTATATCCGCTTCCACTACCAAATAAATTCATCGAGCCTCACCACGACGCTCGATGAGATGCCAGTTTTAGAGTCTTGTATCTCACTCCCCGTTGTGTTTTTCCACCACCCTATCCTCGAGTCAGTAGTATGCCTCCACACCACTGTGTCATGTCCGCCATTATGTATAATTATCGGCGTGCTTGTAATAATTTGGTTGAGCAACCGTAGCTCGACCCTGTAATATATTTTATGCTACTGGCTTATTGTATCAAGAATCTGTCTACCGGTAAGGAGAAATTTTCTCATACTGGACTCAAAAGATTGGTTTTTCAATAAATATTTTTATTGGAAAACCGGTCGTGGCATTTCCCTTGGAGTCGCGCATCCCAGGGTCATCTTTATTTTAACCCCCCCGGGCCAGTGCTTGTCTAAGTGTTGGTCCAAACTAGAGCCCCTTGCAGCGCCACCTCGGGGAAACTCGAGGGCTGGTTTTAGTTGTACGGATTGTTATCCGGTGTTGCCCTGAGAACGATATGTGCAGCTCCTATCGGATGTCGGCGCATCGGGTGGTCTTGCTGGACTTGTTTTACCATTGTCGAGGATGTCTTGTAACCGGGATGCCGAGTCTGATCGGATTGTCTTGGGAGAAGGAATATCCTTCGTTGACCGTGAGAGCTTGTGATGGGCTAAGTTGGGACACCCCTGCAGGGATTGAACTTTCGAAAGCCGTGCCCGCGGTTATGGGCAGATGGGAATTTGTTAATGTCCGGTTGTAGAAAACCTGAAAGTTGATTAATTAAAATACATCAACCGCGTGTGTAACCGTGATGGTCTCTTCTCGGCGGAGTCCGGGAAGTGAACACGGTGTTGGAGTTATGCTTGACGTAGGTTGTTCTAGGATCACTTCTTGATCATAGTTGTTCGACCGTGCTTTGCCTTCTCTTCTCGCTCTCATTTGCGTATGTTAGCCACCATATATGCTAGTCGCTTGCTGCAGCTCCACCTCATACCTTTACCTTACCCATAAGCTTAAATAGTCTTGATCGCGAGGGTGTGAGATTGCTGAGTCCCCGTGACTCACAGATACTTCCAAAACCAGCTTGCAGGTGCCGATTGAACCGTGCAGATGACGCAACCAAGCTCAAGGAGGAGCTCGATGAAGATCTTGTCCTTTGTGTTGTTTCGTTCTAGTTGATCAGTAGTGGAGCCCAGTTGGGGTCGATCGGGGATCTGTGTAGCATTTGGGGTAGTCTTCTTTTATTTTGGTTCCGTAGTCGGACCTTGATTGTATCTGGATGATGTAATGCTTTATTCATGTATTGTGTGAAGTGGCGATTGTAAGCCAACTATGTATCTCTTTCCCTTATGTATTACATGGGTTGTGTGAAGATTACCTCACTTGCACATTGCTTTCAATGCTATGCCTCTAAGTCGTGCTCGACACGTGGAGATATAGCCGCATCGAGGGCGTTACAAGTGGCTGATAAGTAAGCCCCTGCCGACAAGCACAACTACGTGCTTGATCTCCTCTTTAGGTACATTCATCTGGTTATCCGTTGGGAACGTAGCACTAATTCAAATTTCCTACGTGTCACAATCTATTATGATCATCTAGCAACCCTTGTAGATCGCTAGCGGAAGCGTTCAAGTGAACGGGTTGATGGAGTCGTACTCGTCGTGATCAAATCACCGATGATCCTAGTGCCGAACGGACAGCACCTCCGCGTTCAACACACGTACAGCCCGGTGACGTCTCCCATGCCTTGATCCAGCAAGGAGAGAGGGAGAGGTTGAGGAAGACTCCATCCAGCAGCAGCACAACGGCGTGGTGGTGATGGAGGAGCGTGGCAATCCTGCAGGGCTTCGCCAAGCACCGCAGAAGAGGAGAAGAACTTGGGAGAGAGGGAGGGGCTGCACCAAAGGCAAAAGGTGTGTTTGAGAGGCCCTCCTACCCCACTATATATAGGGATCCCAAGGGGGGGTGCGCCAGCCCCTAGGAGATCCAATCTCCTAGGGGGCGGCGGCCAGGGGAGGTTTCCCTCCCCAAGGCACCTAGGAGGTGCCTTCCACTATTGGGACTCTTCCCTTTTGAACCCTAGGCGCATGGGCCTTGGGGCTGGTGCCCTTGGCCCATGTAGGCCAAGGCGCACCCCCTATAGCCCATGTGGCCCCGGGCAGGTGGCCCCACCCGGTGGGCCCCCGGGACCCTTCCGGTGGTCCCGGTACAATACCGATAACCCCGAAACTTGTCCCGATGGCCGAAACAGCACTTCCTATATATAATTCTTTACCTCCGGACCATTCCGGAACTCCTCGTGACGTCCGGGATCTCATCCGGGACTCCGAACAACATTCGGGTTACTGCATATACATATCCTTATACCCTAGCGTCACGAACCTTAAGTGTGTAGACCCTACGGGTTCGGGAGACATGCAGACATGACCGAGATCTCCGGTCAATAACCAACAGCGGGATCTGGATACCCATGTTGGCTCCCACATCTTCCACGATGATCTCATCGGATGAACCACGATGTCAAGGACTTAATCAATCCCGTATACAATTCCCTTTGTCTAGCGGTACGATACTTGCCCGAGATTCGATCGTCGGTATCCCGATACCTTGTTCAATCTCATTACCGGCAAGTCTCTTTACTCGTTCCGTAACACATCATCCCGTGATCAACTCCTTGATCACATTGTGCACATTATGATGATGTCCTACCGAGTGGGCCCAGAGATACCTCTCCGCACACGGAGTGACAAATCCCAGTCTCGATTCGTGCCAACCCAACAGACACTTTCGGAGATACCTGTGCACCTTTATAGTCACCCAGTTACGTTGTGACGTTTGATACACCCAAAGCACTCCTACGGTATCCGGGAGTTGCACAATCTCATGGTCTAAGGAAATGATACTTGACATTAGAAAAGCTTTAGCATACGAACTACACGATCTATGAGCTATGCTTAGGATTGGGTCTTGTCCATCACATCATTCTCCTAATGATGTGATCCCGTTATCAACGACATCCTATGTCCATGGTCAGGAAACCGTAACCATCTATTGATCAACGAGCTAGTCAACTAGAGGCTTACTAGGGACATGGTGTTGTCTATGTATCCACACATGTATCTGAGTTTCATATCAATACAATTCTAGCATGGATAATAAACGATTATCATGAACAAGGAAATATAATAATAATCAATTTATTATTGCCTCTAGGGCATATTTCCAACAGTATCCCACTTGCACTAGAGTCAATAATCTAGTTCACATAGATATGTGATTAACACTCAAGGTCACATCCCCATGTGAATAACACCCAAAGAGTTTACTGGAGTGAATAATCTAGTTCACATTTACCATGTGATTAACACTCGATGAGTTCTGGGTTTGATCATGTTATGCTTGTGAGAGAGGTTTTAGTCAACGGGTCTGCTACATTCAGATCCGTATGTACTTCGCAAATCTCTATGGCATCTCCTAGATGCAGCTACCATGTTCTATTTGGAGCTTATTCCAAATAACTGTTCTACTATACGAATCCAGTTTACTACTCAGAATAATCTAGATTAGTGTTAAAGTTTGCATCGGCGTAACCCTTTACGACGAACTCTTTTACCGCCTCCATAATCAAGAAAATTCCTTAGTCCACTAGTTACTAAGGATAACTTTGACCGCTGTCCTGTGATCCATTCTTAGATCACTCTTGTACCCCTTGACTGACTCATGGCAAGGCACATTTCAGGTGCGGTACACAGCATAGCATACTGTAGAGCCTATGTCTTAAGCATAGGGGACGACCTTCGTCCTTTCTCTCTATTCTGCCGTGGTCGAGCTTTAAGTCTTAACTTCATACCTTACAACTCAGGCAAGAACTCCTTCTTTGACTGATCCATCTTGAACACCTTCAAGATCATGTCAAGGTATGTGCTCATTTGAAAGTACTATAAAGCGTTTTGATCTATCCTTATAGATCTTGATGCTCAATGTTCAAGTAGCTTAATCCAGGCTTTCCATTGAAAAACACTTTCCAAATAACCCTATATGCTTTGCAGAAATTCTACGTCATTTCTGATCAACAATATGTCAACAACATATACTCATCAGAAATTCTATAGTGCTCCCACTCACTTCTTTGGAAATACAAGTTTCTCATAAACTTTGTATAAACCTAAAATCTTTGATCATCATCAAAGCATACATTCCAACTCCGAGATGCTTACTCCAGTCCTTAGAAGGATTGCTGGAGCTTTGCATACTTATCAGCATCTTTCAGGATTGACAAAACCTTCCGGTTGTATCACATACAACCTTTCCTCAAGAAAATCGTCGAGGAAACAACGTTTTGACATCCTATCTGCAAGATTTCATAAATAATGCAGTAATCGCTAATATAATTCCAACAGACTCTTAGCATCGCTACGAGTGAGAAAGTCTCACCGTAGTCAACTCCTTGAACTTGTCGGGAAACTTCTTAACGACAAGTCGAGCTTTCTTAATGGTGACATTTACCATCATTGTCCGTCTTCCTTTTAAATCCATCTGTACTTAACAGCCTCACGACCATCAAGTAGTTCTTCCAAAGTCTACACTTTATTTTCATACATGGATCCTCTCTCGGATTTTATGGCCTTGAGCCATTTATCGGAATCCAGGCCCACCATCGCTTCTCCATAGCTCGTAGGTTCATTGTTGTCTAGCAACATGACTTCCAAGACAGGATTACGTACCACTCTGAAGTAGTACGCATCCTTGTCATCCCACGAGGTTTGGTAGTGACTTGATCCGAAGTTTCATGATCACTATCATAAGCTTCCACTTCAATTGGTGTAGGTGCCACAGGAACAACTTCCTGTGCCCTGCCACACACTAATTGAAGAGAGGGTTCAATAACCTCATCAAGTCTCCACCATCCTCCCACTCAATTCTTTCGAGAGAAACTTTTCCTCAAGAAAGGACCCGATTCTAGAAACAATCCCTTATTGCTTTCGGATCTGAGACAGGAGGCATACCCAACTGTTTTGGGTGTCCTATGAAGATGCATTTATCCGCTTTGGGTTCGAGCTTATCAGCCTGAAACTTTTTCACATAAGCGTCGCAGCCCCAAACCTTTAAGAAATGACAGCTTAAGTTTCTCTAAACCATAGTTCATACGGTGTCATATCATCGGAATTACGTGGTGCCCTATTTAAAGTGAATGTGGTTGTCTCTAATGCGTAACCCATAAACTATCGTGGTAATTCGATAAGAGACATCATGGTATGCATCATATCCAATAGGGTGCAGTTATGATGTTCGGACACACCATCACACTATGGTGTTCCAGGCTGTATTAGTTGTGAAACAATTTCCATAATGTCTTAATTCTGTGCCAAACTCGTAATTCAGATATTCATCTCTATGATCATATCATAGATATTTTATCCTCTTGTCATGACGATCTTTCAACTTCACCCTGAAATTACTTGAACCTTTCAATAATTCAGACTCGTGATTTATCAAGTAAATATACTCAACATCTACTCAAATCATCTGTGAAGTAAGAACATAACGATATCCACTACATGCCTCAGCACTCATTGGACTGCACACATCAAAATGTATTACTTCCAACAAGTTGCTTTCTAGTTCCATTTTACTGAAACCGAGGCTTTCAGTCATCTTGCCCATGTGGTATGATTTGCATGTCTCAAGTGATTCAAAATCAAGTGAGTCTAAACGGTCCATTTGCATGGAGTTTCTTCATGCATATACCCCAATAGATATGGTTCGCATGCCTCAAACTTTTCAAAAACGAGTGAGCCCAAAGATCCATCAACATGGAGCTTCTTCATGCGTTTTATACTGATATGACTTACATGGCAGTGCCACAAGTAGGTGGTACTATCATTACTATCTTTTGGCATGAACATGTGTATCACTATGATCGAGATTCAATGAACCATTCATTTTAGGTGCAAGACCATTGAAGGTATTATTCAAATAAACAGAGTAACCGTTATTCTCCTTAAATGAATAACCGTATTGCGATAGACATAATCCAATCATGTCTATGCTCAACGCAAACACCAATCTCGATGGTAGAGGGAGCGTGCGATGCTTGATCATATCAACATTGGAAACACTTCCAACACATATCGTCAGCTCACCTTTAGCTAGTCTCCGTTTATTCCGTAGCTTTTATTTCGATTTACTAACACTTAGCAACCGAACCGGTATCTAATACCCTGGTGCTACTAGGAGTACTAGTAAAGTACACATTAACACAATGTATATCCAATATACTTCTATCGACTTTGCCAGCCTTCTCATCTACCAAGTATCTAGGGTAATTCTTCTCCAGTAGCTGTTCCCCTTATTACAGAAGCACTTAGTCTCGGGTTTGGGTTCAACTTTGGGTTTCTTCACTAGAGCAGCAACTGATTTGCCGTTTCATGAAGCATCCCTTTTTGCCCTTGCCCTTCTTGAAACTAGTGGTTTCACCAACCATCAACAATTGATGCTCCTTCTTGATCTCTACTTTTGTGGTGTCAAACATTGCGAATATCTCAAGGATCATCATATATGTCCCTGATATATTATAGTTCATCATGAAGCTCAAGCAGCTTGGTGGTAATGACGTCGGAGAACCATCACTATTTCATCTGGAAGATCAACTCCCACTCGATTCAAGCGATTGTTGTACTCAGACAATCTGAGCACAAGCTCAACAATTGAGCTTTTCTCCCTTAGTTTGCAGGCTAAGAAAATCGTCGGAGGTCTTATACCTCTTGACGTGGGCACGAGCCTGAAATCCCAATTTCAGCCCTTGAAACATCTCATATGTTTCACGACATTTCAAAAACGTTTTCGGTGCCTCAATTCTAAACCGTTTAACTGAACTATCACATAGTTATCAAAATGTGTATGTCAGATGTTCGCAACATCCACAGATGACGTTCGAGGTTCAGCACACTGAGCGGTGCATTAAGGACATAAGCCTTCTATGAAGCAATGAGGACAATCCTCAGTTTACGGACCTAGTCCGCATAATTGCTACTATCAACTTTTCAACTAAATTTTCTCTAGGAACATATCTAAACAGTAGAACTGAAGCGCGAGCTACGACATAATTCGCGAAGACCTTTTGACCATGTTCAGGATAATTAAGTTCATCTTATGAACTCCCACTCAGATAGACATCCCTCTAGGCATCTAAGCGATTACATGATCCGAGTCAACTAGGTCGTGTCCGATCATCACGTGAGACGGACTAGTCAACGTCGGTGAACATCTTCATGTTGATCGTATCTACCATACGACTCATGCTCTACCTTTCGGTCTTCTGTGTTCCGAGGCCATGTCTATGCACATGCTAGGCTCGTCAAGTTAACCCTAAGTGTTTTGCATGTGTAAAACTGTCTTACACCCGTTGTATGTGAACGTAAGGATCTATCACACCCGATCATCACGTGGTGCTTCGAAACGACGAACTTTAGCAACGGTGCAGAGTTAGGGGAGAACACATTCTTGAAATTGTAATGAGGGATCATCTTATTTACTACCGTCGTTCTAAGCAAATAAGATGTATAAACATGATAAACATCACATGCAATCAAATAATAGTGACATGATATGGCCAATATCATATAGCTCCTTTGATCTCCATCTTGGGGCTCCATGATCATCTTGTCACGTCATCGACATGCAAGTCATGATTCCTATTACAAGAACATGATCAATATCATACATCACATATATCATTCATCACATCCTTTTGGCCATATCACATCACATAGCATACCCTGCAAACACAAGTTAGACGTCCTCTAATTGTTGTTTGCATGTTTTACGTGGCTGCTATGGGTTTCTAGCAAGAACGTTTCTTACCTACGCAAAACCACAACGTGATATGCCAATTTCTATTTACCCTTCATAAGGACCCTTTTCATCGAATCCGATCCGACTAAAGTGGGAGAGACTGGCACCCGCTAGCCACCTCATGCATATAGTGCATGTCAGTCGGTTCAACACACGTACAGCCCGACGACGTCTCCCATGCCTTGATCCAGCAAGGAGAGAGGGAGAGGTTGAGGAGGACTCCATCCAGCAGCAGCACAACGGCATGGTGGTGATGGAGGAGCGTGGCAATCCTGCAGGGCTTCGCCAAGCACCGTAGAAGAGGAGGAAGAGGTGTTGGAGAGGGAGAAGGAGGCAACCAAAGGCATCGATGAAAAGCCCTCCTTCCCCCACTATATATAGGAGGGCCAGGGGGGGCGCCGGCCCTAGGAGATCCAATCTCCTAGGGGGGGCGGCGGCCAGGGAGGTTTCCCTTCCCCCCAAGGCACCTAGGAGGTGCCTTCCACTATTGGGACTCTTCCCTTTTGTGAAACCCTAGGCGCATGGGCCCCTTGGGGCTGGTGCCCTTGGCCCATGTAGGCCAAGGCGCACCCCCTATAGCCCATGTGGCCCCCCGGGGCAGGTGGCCCCACCCGGTGGGCCCCCGGGACCCTTCCGGTGGTCCCGGTACAATACCGATAACCCCGAAACTTGTCCCGATGGCCGAAATGGCACTTCCTATATATAATTCTTTACCTCCGGACCATTCCGGAACTCCTCGTGACGTCCGAGATCTCATCCGGGACTCCGAACAACATTCGGTAACCACATACAAGCTTCCTTTATAACCCTAGCGTCATCGAACCTTAAGTGTGTAGACCCTACGGGTTCGGGAGACATGCAGACATGACCGAGACGTTCTCCGGTCAATAACCAACAGCGGGATCTGGATACCCATGTTGGCTCCCACATGTTCCACGATGATCTCATCGGATGAACCACGATGTCAAGGACTTAATCAATCCCGTATACAATTCCCTTTGTCTATCGGTACGACACTTGCCCGAGATTCGATCGTCGGTATCCCGATACCTTGTTCAATCTCGTTACCGGCAAGTCTCTTTACTCGTTCCGTAACACATCATCCCGTGATCAACTCCTTGATCACATTGTGCACATTATGATGATGTCCTACCGAGTGGGCCCAGAGATACCTCTCCGTCACACGGAGTGACAAATCCCAGTCTCGATTCGTGCCAACCCAACAGACACTTTCGGAGATACCCGTAGTGCACCTTTATAGTCACCCAGTTACGTTGTGACGTTTGGTACACCCAAAGCACTCCTACGGTATCCGGGAGTTGCACAATCTCATGGTCTAAGGAAATGATACTTGACATTAGAAAAGCTTTAGCATACGAACTACACGATCTATGAGCTATGCTTAGGATTGGGTCTTGTCCATCACATCATTCTCCTAATGATGTGATCCCGTTATCAACGACATCCTATGTCCATGGTCAGGAAACCGTAACCATCTATTGATCAACGAGCTAGTCAACTAGAGGCTTACTAGGGACATGGTGTTGTCTATGTATCCACACATGTATCTGAGTTTCCTATCAATACAATTCTAGCATGGATAATAAACGATTATCATGAACAAGGAAATATAATAATAATCAATTTATTATTGCCTCTAGGGCATATTTCCAACAATCCTCTCTGTGCCAGGGTTCCGGGTGAAGACCTAAGTCTGTTTTCGGGCTCGGCAACGGCGACACTTAGCACCATCCCCCTCCCGAGGTCACTGTCGTGGAGCTTAGGTATCCTAGTCGTGGGTTGTAATCTATCTTGCTTGTATTTTTCTCAACAACGTAGTCACATGCATTTATATTGTCCGGTCCCGGAATCTGCTTGTAAGTGTTCGGAAACATAGTAGAAAACAAAAAAAACCGTCCTACAATCAAGAACTGGATCACTATGAAGATGCATATAGAGGTATAGATCGGATCACTACTAACTACGAGTTGCAGCCGAAGAAGCGCTGGTGTAGGTCGTTGATGAAGTCTCTTGAACCATTTACGAACGACCCCTCAAACCAATGACCGAAAGTGTGTCTTCTCTACGGATTGCA
Source organism: Triticum urartu (assembly GCF_003073215.2). Lineage (NCBI taxonomy): Eukaryota > Viridiplantae > Streptophyta > Magnoliopsida > Poales > Poaceae > Triticum > Triticum urartu. The sequence continues at coordinate 485,174,721 of NC_053027.1, forward strand.
CGCATACACATGTCACGGTCCGGCATCGCTTCACTGTCCAAAGCTTGTTGTTGCCAAAGAACTAGAGGAGGGAGAAGAGAACCGTTGGAAATATGCCCTAGAAGCACTAATATTGTATTCTTTATTTTCACGTTTATAATTCTATGCTATAACTGTTATGATTCTGGAATATGTGATTCAGCGAGAAAATAATTAGCACGTGTTGAATGATAAACAGTAAAACCTGATTCCTAGTCTCGTCTCTGGGACTAGCTCAAGTGTTGTATATTGATCATGTTTTGCGGATCTTGGGATATCATTAAGTGCAACGATAGTCCCAAAACAATATTGAGAGTATGATGTTAGAAGAATAATCATATTGAATTGAGCCAACTTGTTTGTTATACTTTGAGATTTAATCGTCACAAGTCAATCGATACAACACAGAGAGTTAAATGTGCTTTAGTTCCTTGGACCTTGAGAGTATCGTAATCACTTCTTAACGGACGATAGACTTTGGTGTTGCTCAAATGTCATCTGTAACACGATGATCATAACGACAACTTTCAGGTTCATCGGAAAGTATGACAAGGGGCTAGATAGCTCAATAGCGGGAATTGCTCCTCCGACGATGGAGAGATATTTCTAGGGCGCTCTCGGTGTGACGGCATCCATCATTGTCTGGCCAGACATAGGTGACTAGGTCACAAGGATGCCAGAATATGTCAATGAGAAATAGAACAAAACTGGTAACAAGAAGACTGATATAGTAAGCATGAGAATGACTCAGGAGCATACGGATATACCTTACCTCGAATGTTGTAAAGTATCTTGAAGCAAAGGGAATAACTCATGATAACTAAAGGTTCACTCCAATATAGACCTCCTCACAGCAACGCATGTCTACCAACGATACAATAACATGTGTTGTTGACTGTGATCCCACCTCCCACGTCCCACACCCCCAGTGGCGAAGCCAGGATTTTCGACATGGGTATGCGAAGTTTTTTTGTACACAACGATATAATAAGACATAAAAGTTCATAACAAAACTGTAAATTATTCTTTGTAGTGACATATGTCCGTAACAATTTACCTATATTTCAAGTATAAGGAGAATTAGGATATGTCCCTACGATCGCCTTTTTGGAAGCGAGAAATGATGACATATTTCTTTATTTGCATCAAGAATTTACTTGAAAAGAAACTGACCAGGCAATCATATTAGTATTGGTTTCCAATAATTTAATTAAAACAAAATTAAGAAATAAAAACAATCATCTATTATGGTTAAACAATTTGGAGAAAAGATTAAAAAAATATGACAAATCATAATGAGATGAGACGATGGGTGAAATTGCGCACGCACAACGCAGCCGTTGGTGACTTGCCTGCTAGATGGGCTGTGCGCAATGTTTTACGATGCGCCAGTTCAATCCACGGAATCGTAGTCACACGTTGACTAGGAGGGCTGGTTCCTGGACTTCCATCAAAAGCCAGCGTCAAGCCTAAAGGACAAGGCCTAGTAGCACTGTACTAGCAACGTAGCAGCCCAATAAAGGCCCAAACGACGCTGAATCGTTCTCTTCTTCATTTCTCCATCCTGTACTCGTAACTAGACAGCCATCCGGTATATACATGCATATAGAAGCTTATATACTGATTTTTTTTGCAAAAATCATTGGGTATGCATTGCATACCCTTGAATTAGCCTAGCTCCGCCCGTGCACACCCGAACCCACCTCCACCTTATCTGTACTTCCTCCGTGAAAATATCAAGCAGCAAATTTGCTTATATTCATCCGGATGTAGACATCCTCGCTTTAGCCGTGTCCTCCGCTCGACACGCGTCCTAAAGGCCCCACCCAGCACTTCCTCCTCTCTCCCCTTATCTCTTCGCAAATTCTCTCCAACCCCAGGTTTTCCCCGAAATCAGCATGTCGCCGCTTCATCCTCCTCCCTTTCTTCTATCTCTCTTGTCCTCTATCCAGCAAGATCTCGTCGGAGAGGTACTACGGGGCATGCTGCAATGCGACGGTGGTTCGGCTGCTCCAGCCATGCTGCGACGACCTGCTGCGGCGACCTGCTACGATGGCGGTCCAGCTGCTCCAGCCATGCTGCGATGACCAACTGCGACGGCGGTCCGGCTGCTCCAGCCATGCTGCGGCGATGACATCTCGGTTGTGATGGCGGCTCAACTGTTGCGACATCCGTGACGAGCTTGCCGCGAATCCGTCAGAGTTTGCTGTCGCGGTGGTGTTGCTGCGAGCCGCTACTGCGAGTGGCGCCGGCCGACGATGCTCACAATGAGTGGTACTACGGTGGGCTGCCGTGCTGCAACGACGGCTCGAGGGTGCTTCGACGATGCTGCGACGAGAATGCTGCAAAGGTAGAGCGTTGCGAGCTGGTGCTGCCGGCTTTCTTCGATGCCATTGGAGTTTGCTACTCAGGCGAGAATGTGTGTGCGTTGTTTTGCAAAGAGGAAGAAAAGACAAACCATGCTTTTTTTTTTGGGAAAAGACAAACCATGCTGAGTTGACTTCCATCAACAGAACGGGAAGGAAGTCTTGATCGTATGGTCTAGAAGGTGGATGTTGTTTTGATGTCCTACATCCGCATAGCGCCTAGCAGCTATAAAACAAATTGCTCCTTCTGCTTATCTTTATCTTTATCTACTAATAAAGCGGCTATCGCTTCTGATCGTTCGTTATTGAAATTATCCTTCAAGTTGGTTAAAATTACCCATCAATGGCATCCGTAAGTGGAAAAACGATTCGTTTTTTCGGACCAAAAACGACACATCCTTCGTTGTTTTATACGGGTGCGACGAGTAGAGGTCACAAAATGAGGAGTAGCGGAGTGGTTGACTAATCGCTCTTTAAGCGGCGAGACCAGGGTTCGATCCCCAACTTTCACAATTTTTATCTTTTTTTTCTCACACATGTTCTACTCATGTATGTGTTCATGGGCCGGCCCATGTGTGGGGCTTCACTCCTCTGAGTTTTTTCATTTTACTATTTTGTCTTTTCTTTTCTCATTCTGTTTTCCTTCTTCTTTCATCTTTAAATTAATTTTGGATTTTCATATTCTAAAAGTTGCGAGTTTTCAAAAAAAAAGTCTAATAAAAAATATAAAATATATGTGAATTCAAACATGTTTAGAAAATCATTAAAAGTTTGCAGATTCAAAAAATGTTGTTGGTGGTTTTGCAAAACTGTTCACAAAATTATAAAAAAAATCACAATTTTTAAAATATGGTTGGGAAATAAAATCATGTTCATGATTTTGAAAAAATGAACGTGTATTCAAAACATATTCTATCCCAACTTTCACAATTTTTATCTTTCTTTTCTCACACATGTCCTACTCATGTATGCGTTCATGGGCCGGCCCATGTGTGGGGCTTCACTCCTCTGAGTTTTTTCATTTTACTATTTTGTCTTTTCTTTTCTCATTCTGTTTTCTTTCTTCTTTCATCTTTAAATTAATTCTGGATTTTCATATTCTAAAAGTTGCGAGTTTTCAGAAAAATAAATTAAGTCTAATAAAAAATATAAAATATATGTGAATTCAAACATGTTTAGAAAATCATTAAAAGTTTGCAGATTCAAAAAATGTTGTTGGTGGTTTTGCAAAACTGTTTGCAAAATTATAAAAAAATCACAATTTTTAAAATATGGTTAGGAAATAAAATCATGTTCATGATTTTGAAAAAATGAACGTGTATTCAAAACATATTCGGGAATCTGAAAAAAAATATCCATGAAATTTTAGAAAATGTTCACAATAATAATAATAAATAGTTGTTTTTTAATTTTGTTCCCCAATTTAAAAGAAAGTTGGTCGATTCAAAAAATGTTTGTTGAGTCAAAAAATGTTAATGAATACGAAACCGGTTCATACATTCAACAAAATTGTAAACAAAACTAATGTTCATGAATTTTTTGAGATAAAAATAAAAAAATGTTTGTCGTTTCGAAAAACTGTTCACTAATTCAAAAGTGTTTTATGTCTAGAATTTGATTAGTCTTTCAAAAGTCTTTATATGTCTTGGCGTTTGGAGTAGCTCGTGGTCAATGAGATTTGTTTTTAAAGTTTTAAACATTCCCTTGCGCAACATAGTGACAAGTGTGGCATGCACTGGCAAACTCATAGCCTTAGGATTTACCATGTCGAGTGTATTGTGATCACGTGAACATCACGACCATCATCGGCTAGGGTGAGAAAAAAATGGCAACATGGTGAACCACAATGTGAAAATAGAGTACGCTCATATATCAGGATATTGAGTCATACTTATTTGGTTAGCCATAATTTTTTATCTCCCGCGCACGGGCATATTTGCTAGTTTTTATAAAGCCTTGTAGACATTTTAGACAGCACACAATACAGATTAATTTTGGTTGTTTAAAAAGACTTATAAAAGTAAACGGATGGAGTAGATCATTTCTCCCTACCACCGCTCTCCGCCGATTCCTCTCTCTTCCCGGCGCGGCACCCCTAACCTCTCTCCTTTGATCCTCCATATTGGAGACGTCCTCCGCGTGCCTCCATGCGCCCCCGCATCCATGGGTCACCAGCTCGGCTCGGTGCCTCAGCTGCTGTGACGGCCCGGCGTCTACGCATGCTCCGCCTCGACTACCTCGACTTGGGCGCTGAAAGTTCAGTAAGGCACTCCTCCCTCCTCCTCCTCTTATCCTTCCCGCCGCTACCCGCGGCACCTCACGCACGAGCCCGAGGGCGCAAGGCACACCACCTCCGTGCCCCTTCCCCGGCGTCTTAGCGCTGTTCGACACCACCGCCCAACCCTCCGCTGCGGCAGGTGGCTGATGCGTTCCCCCCAAGCGACGCCTTGGCGTCCCTCTCCCGACCACGGCGGGATTCTTTATTGCGCCTCCATCATCTCTGTGAATTGTGCATTCCTCTCCTAGTTAAAATTGGGTACATCTTCTCTGCCCATCGATATGCAAGTAGTGTGTGCTGCTCTTCTGGCTGATACGCAAGTAATGTGTGTTGTGCCCATTGGACGTGATGAGTAATTGAGTATGCGTCAGATGTGAAAGACAAAAGCACCGCAATGAACTGCAGTTGAGTCTGACAAATAATTCTTCTTATAATAAAGTTTGAGGACTATTCATCTTCAGAGCTTACTTCGTGAACTCTATTTTAAAGTCCACTTTTATAGGAGTAAGTCTTCAGAGCTTAGTTCGTGAACTCTATTTTAAAGTCCCCTTTTATAGGAGTAAGTACGGTGCCACAATCTTGACCCCCCCTGTGTTCATGTTAGGTCTTCAAGGACCTGATTGTGCTTGACTGTGTGGTTTTGATGTTGTGAATCAAAAGCTAATAATAATTTCCGTGTGCCTGCATGAAATCCTTTTAAAAATATGCTTTTAACACTGTTTGTATGTCAACTCTGAAATACGAATACAGTAAACGACACCATAAGGGAGTTTGGGTACTACTGTACATTTATGATCAGTTCCTCTGAATAAGCACTAAGCAATTCACACGACATTTATCCAAAATGAGGAACTGTTTTTGCCAACTGACAACCATCACTACAATTCAGAAATTTAGTTTAGGGTGAAAAACTAAATGACTTGATTCTTATACGATTAGAAGAATTATCTTTCTCTTTAGTGTGCATTTTGAATTAAATTAACAGTATGCATTTAACTTTTGGCAGTGCATGTGCAAGTCAACTTTAATGTCAATCACAAACTGAATGGCTCACATCTATGAGAAATGACATCGCCTATGGGCTTTAGCATACTTAGTATGTCAATAGGAGGAGTATCATGCCATACATGTCCGCTTGCGAGTTGTGAATAAAAGGACTAATAGACATTCTCAATTATCAGATGCATAAAAAAGCTGATAGTAGTTTCCCTGTGTTTATTCTGTCATGGAAGTTAACTATGGGTTCTGTCATATTCAGGGGTTCTGTTCAAAGAAGTACGTAGCTTGCCTTAATTCTTCTCGCAGGAGTTGTGCAGAATCCTGGACAATTCCTTCTTCCCATAACCATTTTGGTGTCCTGTTATGGAACCAATTATACATCACTCAGGTGCATCCACTGCCTGTCGTGGATCTAAGACTGACAGTAGAATGGGAGGTAAGTATGAGGAGACAAGATCCTAGCTATGGAGTAGTTGTACACACGAGTTTTACGAGTTCAGGCCCTTCTCGGAGGAAGTAACAGCTCTACGTCTCGGTGCCCTGAGGCGGTCGACTGTATTATATATGTGTGTGTGTGAGTTTACAAAAGTGCGAACCCTTGTCCCAGAGGAGGGGGTGGCTTATATAGAGTGCGCCAGGACCCCAGCTCCCCTCCGTTACACAGGGTTCAATGTTCATAAAGGTGGGGCGTTACTGGTAACGTCTACAATAAAGTGTTATAAATGCCCATAAAGCTATGGTTTAAGTCACAACCGTTGCAGAGTGGAGGGCTTCTCATCTTCTGGTGGTCGAGTGTCTTCAAGGAAGTCGAGTGAGCACATCTTCATGGTCGAGTGGATGATGTTTTCTCTTCGACTGCTTCTGATTCTTTGTAGAGATGTCCTTGGGGAGGGTATGTTGGACAGATCCATGACCCTACCCTAGGTACATAGCTTCATCATTAGCCCCCGAATGAATCAGGGTTCGAGTGGGGAAAGAGTTGGGAACACTTCCGACCCATTCTTTGTGCTACAAGTATATCTCATTCTGGAACAATGAGTTGAGGTGAGGACGTCGACTCCTTTCTCAGTCGCCTTGGTCCATTCTTGGTTTTTGTCGAGTGAATTTTCACGGTAGGATTCCGAATGATGATGTACTGGATGTTTGTCTTCAGTCTGACAGGTTGTTCTGCTCTCCGCGGATCTCGCGGGATTTGAGTTTTGGGAAGTGCGCCAGACGGACGGAACCGAGGTTATCGAGACAGATTAGGCAAGTCTCCTCGATCCCCGCGCCACCTTTTTCGCCATGTATTGCGCACGCGACTGTTGCGGGATTTGTTTAGATCGCCTGGGTCCACCAGTCAGTCATTCGGATGACGACCTTATAAAAGGCCTCGGACCAGGCCTCTGCCCCGTGCGCTCCCATTCTCTCTTCTTCTTCTCTCAATCTCTCTGCCACGCTCGCTTCCGCCCTCATCGCCGGACCTTTACTCGAGCTCGACCCGCCGCCATGGGGAAGGAGAGGACGGTGGCGCTGGAACGTGCGAAGAAGGCGACAGCAAAGGCGAAGGACAAGCGGACCAGTCGGGGCGGATCCTCGTCGAGATCCGGCCTGCCGGTGGGCTGGATCCAGGGCGACTGGATCCGCTCGACAATCACCCAGGACGACCTCGACGACCTGGTGGAGGGGGGACTGATCCCCCACAAGTCAGCACGGCTCCCGGGGAACGAAACCGAGCCGCAGCCGAGGGAGGGTGAGTGTGTTCTCCTCGCCACCCACGTAGATCGCGGATTCTCCCTGCCTCCCCATTCTTTCTTCCGGGGTTTTTTGAACTTCTTCGGGGCTCAACTCCACCATTTCACCCCAAACACCATAGTCTATCTGGCCACTTTTGTGTCGATGTGCGAAAACTTCTTGGGTTGTCGACCGCACTGGGGTCTTTTCAAACACATCTTCACCTGCCGATCCCAGTCGGTCAAAAATGCCAAGTTGAGTGACGAGAGGACACAAGTGATCCAGATGTGTGGGGGTCTGGGGATCCAGATGAGGAGCAAGAGTACTTTCCCAGCCATGATTCTTCCCGACTCGGTCCGGGGCTGGCAGTCGACTTGGTTCTACTGCAAGGATCAGCCGACCCCGGGCCAGTCGACTGGACTTCCTCCTTTTTCTTTGGCTCGAGTGGAGAAGCCCGCCCCCCTGAAGGTAGTTCCAGAAGAGAAGGCGCAGGTCAAGGTGCTGGTCGAGCGGGTCGTCCAGCTTGTCCGCGACGGGGTGACCGGGATGGACCTGCTGGAGGTCTTTCTCGGTCGACGCATCCAACCTCATCAGGCGCGCAATCATCCGATGCGCATGTACTCTGGGATCGAGGATTCCACTAGGATCCACCCGGAGGACGTCAGCGAGGATACCTTGGAGAAGTGGTTGATGGGGATCACCAGCAACAAGGACAACTGAGGGAGTCCTGAATTAGGGGGTGTCCGGATGGCCGGACTATACCTTCAGTCGGACTCCTGGACTATGAAGATACAAGATTGAAGACTCCGTCCCGTGTCCGGAAGGGACTTTTCTTGGCGTGGAAGGAAAGCTTGGCGATACGGATATGAAGATCTCCTACCATTGTAACCGACTTTGTGTAACCCTAACCCTCTCCGGTGTCTATATAAACCGGAGGGTTTTAGTCTGTAGGACAACGTACACATCGACAATCATACCATAGGCTAGCTTCTAGGGTTTAGCCTCCTCGATCTCGTGGTAGATCTACTCTTGTACTACCCATATCATCAATATTAATCAAGCAGGATATAGGGTTTTGCCTCCATCGAGAGGGCTCGAACCTGGGTAAAACTTCGTGTCCCTTGTCTCCTGTTACCATCCGGCCTAGACGCACAGTTCGGGACCTCCTACCCGAGATCTGCCGGTTTTGACACCGACATTGGTGCTTTCATTGAGAGTTCCTCTGTGTTGCCGCCGTCAGGCTCGATGGCTCCTACGATCATCGATAGCGATGCAGTTCAGGGTGAGACCTTCCTCCCCGGACAGATCTTCGTCTTCGGCCGCTTCACACTGCGGGCCAATTCGCTTGGCCGTCTGGAGCAGATCGAAAGCTACGCCCCCGGCCGTCAGGTCAGATTTGGAAGTTTAAACTACACGGCTGACATCCGCGGGGACTTGATCTTCGACGGACTCGAGCCACTGCCGAGCGCGCCGCACTGTCACGACGAGCATGATTTAGCTCTGCCGCCGAACAGTGCCCTGGAGGCCGCACCCGCGTCAGCTCCGACCCTTAATTCGGAGCCAACTGCGCCGATGGAGGATGGGCGGTTGGACGCCACCTTGGGGGCTGCGACCCCAATGGCGATTGAGCCGAACACCAGCCCCGTACTCTGCGAGACTCGTGACTCCAAGGAGCCGGACTCCTCTCCAGACTCCGAACCCTCCGCGCCCTTGCCGATCGAATCCGACTGGGCGCCGATCATGGAGTTCACTGCCGCGGACATCTTTCAGCACTCGCATCTCGGCGATATCCTGAAGTCACTGAAGTCTCTCTCTTTATCAGGAGAGCCCTGGCCGGACTACGGTCAGCAAGGTTGGGGTACGGACGATGAAGAAATTCGAAGCCCACCCACCATCCACTTTGTAGCCACTGTCGACGACTTAACCGACATGCTCGACCTCGACTCCGAAGACATCGATGGTATGGACGCTGATGAAGGAGATGATGAAGAACCAACGCCTATTGGGCCCTGGAATGCCACCTCGTCACATGACGTATACATGGTGGACACACCAAAAGACGACGACGAGGAGCGGAAGGACGCACCGAAGGCTTGTTCCCTCGAAAAGCAGTCAAAGCGGCGACGCAAGCGCCGCCCCAAATCCCGCCCCAACAGAAATAGCGATCACACAGACCCAGCGCTGGAGCAGGGCGAACCGCTGCCGGACAACGGCAATCCGGATAATCAAACCGAACAAACAAATCCTGTCAAGGATCATGGTCCGGACGACATAACGCCGGACAGGCATCCGGAGCAGCAGACTGCCCGTAAAAGGCTTGTTGCCACCGCGAGGAGTCTGAGAAAGCAGAAGCAAAGGCTCAAGGCCACACAAGACACACTCCAAATCAGATGGAGTAAAATACTCAACACAGCAGCAAGGTACGACGACAATCGCCCCTACAAGAGCTACCCAAAGCGGAAGCTGCTACCCGAATTCGATGAGGAGGCCTCAAACCCCCCACAACCAAATATCAAAGCAGCCACCTGGTCGGATGGACGACCCCTCTACCAACACAGAGTGGCATACAATGCCGCTCACCATACAACACGCAACCAATGCGAGGGCTCACACCCAAAGAACGGTGCAACAAGATCCATCTATGGACCACGTAAGCGCGCCCCAGCATACAATGCAACACAACAAACATCCGAACAACGCGGCACACCCAGCTACAGGGGTGCCGCACACCCCCTATGTTTCACCGATGAGGTGCTGGACCACGAATTTCTAGAGGGATTCAAGCCCGTAAACATAAGAGGCATACGACGGAACAACAGACCCTAGGGTCTGGATTGAGGACTACATCCTTCATATCCATATGGCTCGAGGAGATGATCTCCACGCCATCAAGTACCTACCCCTCAAGCTCAAAGGGCCAGCTCGTCACTGGCTCAAAGGCCTCCCCGAAAGCTCCATTGGAAGTTGGGAAGAGCTCGAAGGCGCCTTTCGGGCAAATTTTCAAGGGACTTATGTCCGACCTCCGGATGCGGACAATTTGAGTCATATAACTGAACAGCCCGGAGAGTCAGCCCGAAAGCTTTGGAACAGGTTTCTTACTAAAAAGAACTAGATTGTCGACTGTCCGGACGCCGAAGCCTTAGCGGCTTTCAAGCATAGCGTCCGTGACGAATGGCTCGCCAGACACCTCGGCCAAAATAAGCCGAGAACGATGGCCGCATTAACAAACCTCATGACCCGCTTTTGCACAGGAGAGGACAGCTGGCTGGCCGGATGCAGCACCAACGACCCTAGTACATCTAAAGTTAGAGATGGAAACGGGAAATCACGGCGCAACAACAATAACAAACGCCGGAATAAAGAAGACAGCACGAAGGGCACGACAGTAAATGCCGGATTCAAAAGCTCTCGACCAGGCCAAAAGCCGCCCCCTAAAGGCACTAGGGACGAACTGTCCAGCCTCAATAAAATTCTGGACCAAGTATGTCAGATTCATAGTACCCCTGGTAAACCTGCTAATCATACCCACAGAGAATGTTGGGTCTTCAAGCAGTCCGGCAAGCTCAACGCTGTACACAAGGGGGAGGATACACCAAGTGAAGACGAGGACAAGCCCCCCAAGCAAGACGCGGGGGAACAAAAGCAATTCCCACCAGAAGTCAAAACAGTAAACGTGTTACACGTAATCAAAGAAAAAAACAATGTGGCACTCCCAGGAAAGTATACCCAAGTGCCTATCACCACGAAGTCCTGCCACTGGTCATCTCAACCGATCACTTTCGACCATCGCGATTACTCAGCAGGAATCCAACACGCAGGATGGGCTACCCTAGTATTAGACCCAGTAATTGGCGGATATCACTTCACAAGGGTCTTGATGGACGGCGGCAGTAGCCTAAACCTAATAAATCAAGTCCGGCGCCGCTATTTATACGGAAATAAGTGGTCACACCCCTATTTGTCAATACAAGGGGCTCAACGCGCGCAGACAAGTGGCAATTTCTTATCATCTTGAATTATACATGGTTTCTTTAAAAACTATCCTTTTGCACGACAACTTTTTCACTTAACTTCCTCTCTTTTACAGACGATCATCGTGCTACACCTGTCCAGGATACGGCACAACGGAGACACAGGCGCAGACGTGCAGCAGGGACCCGCTCCAAGGATTCTTTTTAGATTAAGACCCTGCGTAAACCTTTTTTACTGTCTCTTATTGATACATATCCACCATTGAGAAGGATGCTGACGTCTTGGCATGTGGCCACGCCAGAACAATGCACGTACCTGGACACTCGGGGCTTCCTACAAAGGCCACTATTTAGGCCCGGTTTATAACACAAAGACCGAATACCTTAGGGAGTATTCGGTGTCGCGAGTTTGGCCCTATATGCATCAGCTCCGAATCATTGTCTTTGGTCAAATGTTGGGTTTGCCCGGCTCCTGTGTTTTGGTGCCTTACATTCCTCCTTGCCGGCTAAGGTAGCACCAGGAGAACTACTGCGATTGTGCCCTGGTTCATCCGGACGAGCACCTCAGTAGAGAAAGCCGAAAACTGACTGTTATGATATAGCGTGAGACTGGTCAACCACTTGATGACCTGTGGGAATGTTAGAATTCCTCCGCCTTAACGAAGGGCCGTTTCCCGGCCAGGCATGTACGCACCCCGATATCGGGAGAGTGCGGAGCCACCAGGGGCTATCTAGTAGCCCCACTGTCAAACTCCTATGGCTAAGTGAAAGTGCTAAAGCATTATAGTCCGGTTGCCTCGCTCGCTCCACTATCACCTCCTTAATAGGACCAAGACGTTGGGTTAAGTGTGAATGCGTGTTTTTGCGAGCACCTTCGCATTATATGCGTGAGGGTTGAAGCCGACGGCTGCAATCTTTCAGGTTATACACATGTATACATAAACGGCCGCCTAGGAGGCATCATATTACTTTCAGGCAAAAGTATAAAAATAACCTTATAAAAATTTATAAAAGCATTTCGCTTACAATGAGATTACATATCACTCAAATATAATATTTTTTGAGCACTGGGTCTCTATCAAACGGGCACCCTCAAGAACTTCTTCAAAGTAGTGCTCGGCAGCCTTTCGACCTATAGCCGAATCCCGCGTTGCAACATTGGTAGCATCCATCTCCGCCCAATACGCCTTAACACGGGCAAAGGTCATCCGTGCGCCCTCTATGCACGCCGACCTCCTCATCGCATTAATACGCGACACCACATCAAGGACCTGCTGCACCAAGCTAAAATAGCTGTTCGGTTTTGACCTTCCCGGCCACAGCTGATCCACAACAGACCTCATAGAGAGTCCGGACAACCTGTTTAGTTCGGCCCATTCGGCTAATTGGTCAGTCAATGAAAGTGGATGCTCGGGAGAATGGAATTGTCTCCAAAACAGCTGGTCTACTCCACGGTCTGTCTGACCCTGGAAGTACTTGGCCGCATCGGCAGCGCTCGCCGCCAAATCCATATACACATCCTCCGAACTCCACAGACGATCCAGAGGGGCATACCGTCGATCTCTGAATTTCCTCCGCAACATAAAGGATTTCCCAGCTACAATATCACCGGCTTCCCGCAGCTCCTCCTTCTTTGCCCTCATAGCAGAGCGGAGATCCTTTTTCATCGCAGCAGTCTTCTCAAGGTCCGATGCCTTCGCTTGGTTTTCCTTTTCAAGAACCCGGCAACGGTCGGCGGCGGCTTTTAATTCCACAGCCATCTTGGCCATCTTATCTCGGGTCTCGCCATGCACGACCTTCTCGGCTTGCAACTCTTCAGCCGCCTTCACAGCAGCCACATTACCTAACCTTGCTTGTTCCTTGGCTCGGGCAAGTTCTGCCCACAAGGCTTCAACAGTGGCAGCTCCATCTGCAGTCACAACATATTTAAGATACTGGCATCATGCTACTCTTCCTATGTGGCGTTTACCAGATATTGACACTTACCCTGTGCCTCGTCAAGCCTTTTGTTAACAAGCTCGATGTCGGCGTCTGCCGCATCCAACTGCCGTTTTAAATGGGCAAACTCGCTAGTCCGGCTAGCCACCGGAGCTTCGATCACCTGCACATAAAGGCAGTATGGTCATTTCCTGGGAATATGATCCTCTGTTCGTCATCGTTTCCGATGACAACCAGAGTCTCAGGGGCTACTATCTACACAGGGCACACCTAACATGTGAAGGGTCATCATACATTCTTTTACGTACCTCAAAGCCTGTCAGTAGACTCATAAAAGCTTCATGCAATCTGCTTTCGGCGGATGATATTCTCTCCATCACCGTATTCATCATCACACGGTGTTCATCTGAGATGGCCGCTCACCCCACCAACTCCCTCAGAACATCCGATCGCACACTAGACGGGGCCGGACTCTTTTGTCTGCTTCCTCCGGGAGCCGGACACTGGGAGCTTCGGGGGTCAATGGGATTATCTTCTGGCCTCACCAGACTCGGAGAGGCCCTCCGCGACGACACTTCAGGGTCGCCCGCTCCTGGAGCGGAGGAGTCCGGAGGAGGCGTTTCGCTCTCCATCATCTCTGGAAGAAGATCCCCCGAAGATGAGCTCATTTGAGAGGGGCTAAGGCCCGAACTGCAAAATATATGCGGTGGTTATTTTCTCAGAAGAAAAATGGCATATCTGTACTATAAAAGGTATTTCGGGTCACTTACGACTTGTGGGAGAATTGATTCCCCCGCAGACTTTGTGTGGCAACAGCGCCCCCGAGGTAGGACCCTCTGTGGGAGACTTCTTCTCCCGTTTGGAAGCTTCGGCTTCCGAATCCCCGGGCGCAGTCCTTTTCCTCTTCTGGTCGCCTTCCCTCATGGAAACGCTCACTCCCTCGGCTAGAATGGGCAGCGTTGGGGGCCCGCGTCCGCCCGCATTATCCTCCATGGTATCTTCCTTCAGGGGCTCCGGGCAAGGTGCGGTCTGGACCATCTTTTCCAATACCGGATTTTCCAAACCCTCAGGGAGTGGGGCCGAACACCGAATCAACTTCGCCTTTGTTAGCCAGTCCTGGTCAAAAAGCGAGCTCTCAGAAATAACTTCGTAACAAAGTAGATAAAGTATGTTCGGCCGGAAGATGCCTTACCTGTTCGGCGGTGCGGTTACTACTCAGGCCCACGTCCTCGGTGATTTCTGGACACTCCGTCTGAGGTCTGAAGAATGACTTGTACATCCCCTCATGCGTCAGGCCGAGAAAATTTTGAATGGCACGCGGTCCCTCGGGGTTGAACTCCCACAGGCGAAGAGGCTGACGTTTGCAAGGCTGGACTTGATGAACCAGCATAACCTGTATCACCGCAACCAAACTGAAATCTCCATTGAAGAGATCTTGAATGCGGCCTTGCAGTATAGGCACGTCCTTGGCTGGCCCCCAGCTCAGACCTCTGCGGATCCATGACATCAGTTGTGGTGGGGGGCCCGAGCGAAAAACAGGGGGGCCGCCCACTTGGCACTTCTAGGAGCCGTGATGTAGAACCACTCCTGTTGCCACAATTCAGACACCTCTGGGGTGGAACCTTTGGGCCACGGAGCTCCCGTCATCTTGCGTATTGAGGCACCTCCACACGCTGCATGCTCCCCCTCGACCAGCTTCGGCTTCACTTCAAAGGTCTTGAGCCATAGGCCAAAGTGAGGGGTAACCCGGAGGAAGGCCTCGCACACGATAATAAATGTCGTGATATGAAGAAAGGAGTCCGGAGCTAGATCATGAAAATCTAGCCCGTAGTAAAACATCAAACCCCTAACGAAAGGATCCAGGGCAAGGCCTAGACCTCGGAGGAAGTGGGAAACGAACATGACGTTCTCGTTGGGTTCGGGGGTGGGGACGGCCTGCCCTCGGGGAGGCAGCCGATGCAAAATCTCGGCGGTCAGATATCTGGCCTCCCTCAACTTCTTGATGTCTTCTTCCCTGACGGAGGAGGGCATCCATCAACATTGAAGGCTAGATCCGGACATGACTGAAGGTTCGGGGCGCCTGACCTGAACTTCGGGCGTTTGAGCTTGAGGTGGGGGAAGGATTCAATTGAGCACAAGAGAGAAAAATAAAAGCCTTATCCCCTTTATAAAGAGGGTGAATATCAAGCGTCCTCTCCGTGCCCGTTTGGACTTGCCTATAATCTAGGAGTCCTAGAAGCGGTTGGGTTACCCACGCCCGTATTGATGAGAATCCCGAGATAAGGGGACACAATCTCTGCTTTAACAAGACGTGCCAAGGAAACCGCCTCGCATGACGCGCTGAGGTGGGATAATGAAATGACTTGGATAAAGGCTTGGCCGTGGTATGACACGCTACGGAATACGTCAGCAGATTAGATTGGTGTAAATATTATTCTCTCTATGGCAATATGTGGAAACTTATTTTGCAAAGCCGGACACTATCTTTGTGTTCAAAATCTTCTATGAAGTACTTGAAGGAGGAACCTGCCTTGCAATGCCGAAGACAATCTGCGCGCCGGACTCGTCGTCATTGAAGCCTGGTTCAGGGGCTACTGAGGGAGTCCTGGATTAGGGGGTGTCCGGATGGCCGGACTATACCTTCAGCCGGACTCCTGGACTGTGAAGATACAAGATTGAAGACTCCGTCCCGTGTCCGGAAGGGACTTTCCTTGGCGTGGAAGGCAAGCTTGGCGATACGAATATGAAGATCTCCTACCATTGTAACCGACTTTGTGTAACCCTAACCCTCTCCGGTGTCTATATAAACCGGAGGGTTTTAGTCCGTAGGATAACATACACATCGACAATCATACCATAGGCTAGCTTCTAGGGTTTAGCCTCCTCGATCTCGTGGTAGATCTACTCTTGTACTACCCATATCATCAATATTAATCAAGCAGGACGTAGGGTTTTACCTCCATCGAGAGGGCCCGAACCTGGGTAAAACTTCGTGTCCCTTGTCTCCTGTTACCATCCGGCCTAGACGCACAGTTCGGGACCCCCTACCCGAGATCCGCCGGTTTTGACACCGACAACAACCCTCGGGGGTCTAGGAGGGTGATTCCATTCGACAACTTGCACCAGCCGGAGCAGGTATAATTCTATCTTATCAAGTATCTTTTCGATTCACCGTGTGACATCTTGTTTATGGTCGATTGAATTTCCTTTGATCGTTGTCCTTTCAGGCCCTCATCGACATGTACTCAGTGCCCAACGGAGTGCAGGACCAAGAGGCTAAGGAAGAAGGGAGCGGTGGCGAGAGAGGCGAGGAGCATTCGGAGGCCGAGGAAGACTAGGAGAGTGACAAATCAACTGGAGACGAAGAAGTCGACTCGCCTCCTCGCAGGGAGAGGAGATCCAAACAAGCCCACGACCCGGCGAGTGCTCCGGACTTAGTGGCCGCGTCGACTGGTCAGTCTTCGAAGCGTCCTAGGACGTCTTCCCCGACGCCGACTGAAAAGGCTCCAAAGCAGTCCAAAGTTGCGCTGCCTCCAGCGCCGAAAGCCACCTTCTCCAAGCCGTCGAAAGCTTTGCCCAGGATCAAAGTGACCGTTCCTACTATCTCCGGGTAACCATCTGACTTGTCTTTTTCGTCGACTCGATTAACCAGACATAACCGATTGAATACGGGTCTTTGCAGTGCTGCTATGTCAGGAACCTCTTCTTTCCAGTACCGAGACGAGGAAATGGAAGATGCGGTAACCTCCAACCCAGGTATAAACTCT
This sequence comes from Triticum urartu, assembly GCF_003073215.2. Lineage (NCBI taxonomy): Eukaryota > Viridiplantae > Streptophyta > Magnoliopsida > Poales > Poaceae > Triticum > Triticum urartu. The sequence continues at coordinate 485,191,771 of NC_053027.1, forward strand.
TGTGATCTTGCTCTGGATTCTTTTGTCGACTACGTTCGAGTGGTTCACTTGGGGTCGAATGATCTGCCTTGCAGCTCCACCCAACATCATTGATCTTCCAGGTGACGATGAAGATGTGGCTCCTAAGCCCAGGAAGAGCAAGAAGGTAGTAGCTGGCAGGGTGGCTCGGCAAGAACCAACTACAACACCTCCCGTCCGTCAAGCTGAAGACGCGAGCCGGGCCTCTGTGACGTTCGCTGCACCCTTGTCGAGTGGGCATCCCGCACCGTTGACTGCACCTGTGATTCCTTCAACTGTCCAACTCCACGCCACGGAGCTCCAAGCCGCCGCACCTGGGTCGTCTGCACACTTTTTCACCAGCTATCCCGTCCTGGACAACCAGTCGGAAGCGGTTGCGGAAGCCATCCGACAGGCTGACATGATGATGGAGCAGGTGAAGACGGTGCACGAGAACAGCTAGGTTGCCTACGACGCCAGTGCCGCCCTTCGGGCCAATGTCCAGGTGAGTAGACTTTTCGACTGTTTTTGTTCTCGAAAAATCTTCTTCTGCACAATCTCCTGTTGTTTGTGTCGAATTAGAGCACCCACATGGTGTTTTGTTGTTTTTGGTAGTTTCACTCTTCCACTCGGTCTGGGCGAGTGGGATCAGAACCGGCGGGGGCACGTCAAGTGCACCCGCTGGGTGTAGTCCCCGAGACCACGGTCGACTGCTGGCAGTCGAATGGGGTCCGAGTTCTTCTTTATTTGCTTTTTACTCCTTACACTCGACTCAGGCGGACCGGTCGAGTAGTTTCATTCTTCCACACGGTCTGGGCGAGTGGGATCTGAACCGGTGGGGGCACGCCAAGTGCACCCACTGGGTGTAGTCCCCGAGACCGCAGTCGACTACTGGCAGTCGACTGGGGTCTGAGCAGTTTTTTTAATCAGCGGGGGCACGCCCCTGAGACCGTAATCGATTGTGTGCAGTCGGCTGAGGTCTAAGCGAACCTCTTTAGGCTTTATTTACCCGGAAGTAAACAACCTTTGGTCTTATCAACTGATCCGTCTTTTGCCTTCTGCAGAAGTCTTGCACTCTTATTTCTAAGTTTGCTGAACTTGAGGAGAAGCAGAGGCAACTCAACCTCGACTTGGAATTAGCCCAGCAGAATCTGAAGAAAGCTCAAGACGGAGCCGCTGGTATGGAAGGTAATTGACTGTCGAGTGACTTTCAATACATTTATTTGATCTCTTCTTTGATTCAATTGCTTCTTTTGCAGAGAAAATGAAGTTGGCTCTGGAGAAGAAGGACTCGGACCTTGCTGCCGCGCAAAAAGCAGCTCAGGATAAAACTGCTCTCGCAGACCAGAAGCTTGCTTCAATCGGGACGCTGGAAGAAGAGGTGACCAAACTGAAATCTTGTCTTAATGAAGCTAACCGCGAAGTGACCAGTCTGAAGAAGGACAAGGTCGCCCTGAATGAAAAGCTGGAGTCTGCGATCCGCAAGAGGAATGACACGAAAGCTTATCTGAGGACTCTTGCCAAGAAGCTTTATTTCATGCTGGAAGGTATTTCTTTTAATCCGACTGTGTTGATGCTTGCGATCGGATCTTGCTTGGTCGATTGACTATTTTTTGCTGCATAATTCTGTCAAGACTTCGATGAGGAAACTGGAAGGGTCGAGACGGGCCTGGACTCTATCGCTTCTCCAGTCTGCGACGAAACTGCAATGAACGTGCTCCGACTGGAGTCTCGTATCGCCAGCGCCATAAGCTACCTCGCGCACCTGAAGGAGGTAGTCTCCCTAATCGACTCATCGCTTTGGCCGGGGGCGACGCTTCAGAACGACTTGGAATCCTTGATGACTCGACTGAACGAGATCCTTGACCGAGTGTAGGAATGGAAGAAATCCTCCGCCCGGTGTGGTGCTGATGTGGCGCTGTCCTTGGTGCGAGTCCATTGCAAGGAAGCTCGTGAAGACAAGCTGGCTGCGATCAAAGTTGCTAACACCAAAAAGCATGACTTCCAGTCCTTCATGGAGACTTTCATTGCTGCCGCCACTCGGATCGCTGATGGGATCGACCTAGACTCATTTGTGGCGCCTGCCAGCCCTCCTCCGGCCGAGTGAACAAACTTATGAAACTTGAATCTGCTTTAAATTTGCCTCGGAATGCCGAGTGATTGTTGTAACCGTTGAACTCCTTCGGGCTTGATGCCCGAGTACTTTTGATTTGCTGCTCGGAACCTTTAGGATTTATCCGAATTTGGTTTATTTCCGAATGTGCTTGTGTATGCCTTCGAATGGACTTTGCTCACTGCTTGGAATAGTCTTTGTGCTGGAGACGTAGCTCTGAGGGGGCAGCTCCAGTCGACCCGCGCTTCGTGGTCCTCGCGGCTAGGGATGGAGCAGAGTTGTATTTGTGTCGTAGCTCCGAAGGAGAAGGTTGCAGTCGACCTCACCTCGTCATCCTTGCGGATGGGGATGGAGCGGACGTTGTATTTGTGCCGTAGCTCCGAAGG